>NC_138148.1:27529800-27534800 GCF_964199315.1 Orbicella franksi | reverse complement strand
GAATTTTAAAAACACAAGAAACTATGAAATAAGTAACAGTATTTCCATTCTCTGCCAATTTGATTTTTTTTTTTACATTCTGTACAGTTCATAGCGAAATTATTAATATAAGATGCTCTTTTGGTTAGGGTTGACCTTTAATTTCACTCAAAACTATCGAATCAAACACTGATAACCAAGCATGGAGAAAGAAGTATTTGGGTAGTATAATTACCAAATTCAATTTCAACATCAATATATGTTTATACTCCTCACGTCAAAATTTTAACGAATGTTTTAAAACTCACGAACAGAAACGAGGATGCCCACATAAATCATGCAGTTAAAATTAAACTTTCATCAATAACAATCTTAAATTAGCTATTATTTGATATAATTCTTCTCAGGCCAAAAGATACAATAAATGGTCAGCAACGCATTTCTAATAATTTCTAAGTTAAACTACATGTACATGTTCCAATATTTATTTCATTCACTGCACTCCTAAATGGACAAACGGGCGAAATATCTTTGTATAAGTAGCTATAAGCCTTGTTTTAACGTTTAAATGGAGTCAGTGTCAAACAAAACTTCGAAATATGTATACTACTCCTTGACAATTATTTTAACAATGTTTCACTACTCATGAACAGTAACGAGGATGCCTATATCATGCAGTTTAAGTTAAACTTTCCACAAAATAACAATCTAAATAAGCTTCATATATATATCAAATATACTTCTTCTAAAAGATACCCTAAAAGGTCACCAGCACATTTGCAATTTTGTAATTTCTAAGTTAAACTACTTGTTCCAATATTCATTTCATTCACAAGACATAAAATAAAATACAAATAATGAGCATTTCATATCTTTACCTTTAACATCTGCTTAAAACTTCATCTTATTCTGTAGCTTCACAACCTTTCTTATTTCTTCCAATGTTAGAGGATTACCAGCCACACGCAGCCATTCCAGCTCCTTCAGTTTACCAATCTCATCAGGCAATGTAGTCAACTGGTTATCTGCCAAGGACAGATACCAGAGTTTACTGAGATGTTTTAT
This sequence comes from Orbicella franksi, assembly GCF_964199315.1. Taxonomy (NCBI): domain Eukaryota; kingdom Metazoa; phylum Cnidaria; class Anthozoa; order Scleractinia; family Merulinidae; genus Orbicella; species Orbicella franksi. Next base: position 27,533,756 of record NC_138148.1, on the reverse strand, counting down.
GTGTGATGATAAAACTGTCAGCTTGTTGTTATCCACATACAGCCCTACCAGCTCCTTCAGTTCACCAATCTCATCAGGCAATGTAGTCAACTGGTTATCACTCAAGTCCAATACCCGGAGATTCTTGAGATGTTTAATGTTTGAAGGTAGAACAGACAACTGGTTGTGACTCACACTAAGCCAGGTCAGGTTACTCAACTCACAAATACTGTGAGGAAGTTCTCTCAACTGGTTCCAGTCTAATCTCAGCGTTTTCAGATTTTTCAGCTTGTTAATACTTGTTGGTAATTCTTTCAGATATAAATTACCTAACAAACTAAGATCCTCCAATTCAGTCAGGTCACATACAGCTTCAGGAACTTTTGACAACCCTATATCACGCAGATGTAAACACCTTTCTTCACTCTTGTTTGTATAAATCTTCTTCCTCAGCTCCTCTGCCGACATTTTCTCCATTTGTATACAGTGATACTTACAATGGTTTGAATGCTTTCTTACCTCTGATAAGTATCTGAAAACACATGAAAACAAAAATTACAATCAATTCATGAAGCTTCCAGTGATTTTACATGCGGGAGAAATCTGATAGAAATCACATAACAGTTAAGCTATAAGCAATTTGAGTTTAGCCGCTGTCATGTTTTGGCTAAACAATATAAAATTAGCAAGAATGTCAGTATTAATGTTAACACAGCCTGCCAGAAGCTGTTATTAAAAACAATGATTACATTTAGATGACATTTTCAATACAAACGCCTTAGCTTATCGTCAGACTGTTCCATGGAGCGATCGCTCTGCGTTCGTCCAACTCTGTTCAAAATCTTGACGGCTTCAACTTTAACAAGCTACCTTAACTTAATCTAACTTTCACTTGTGCTTTACAAGTACCGCTCGATGTTTCACTGCTTTTAAGCCATAAATAAGGTGACAAACTTCAATTCAAAGTTTCTGTTTTAAGAAATTCACGCCGAACTTAAGGTTACCGTATACCTTCAGGGGTGTCTCGCGCGCAAGCGATGTAGCGCGTGCAGTTTAAGCTGTAGATACCTAAACCCCTATATCAAATTAAAGCTTATGGAGCTGGCTATCAAACTATACCAAGAATTTTGAAAGAAAATGAATTGTCGAATTTTTCACGACCACTAAATGCGAGCGCCCGAATCACCTTTCGAAAGCCACAAGTCAAAGCGAATTTCGTTTTTCGCCAATTTAATTTTTTCCTCGGTTTCAGGGCCCAAAGCGCTTAAAAAACGTGTCTGCGTTTTGGCATATTCAATTGCAGTAAAAAGTTACAGAACATTTTCGAAAGAGGATTAAAAAAATTTGGAGTGATCGTACAAAAATCGAAGAAAAAGTATCTCGAAATTAACAATTCCCAGACACGCTTTTGTAGTTCATATATTAAACTAGCCACTGTCCAAATTTAAGAGCAATTGAACAAAATCCCTTTGAGTTACAACTCTTTAAAGTGTCTGCTTCAAGTGAAAAAATTTATTCGAGAAAACAGCACTAAGAAAAATTTTATACTTCGCAAACAAACTCCGCCCACAAACGCCTTCAACTGGGTTCTCAGATAACTAAGCCCATCAGTGCAGGGAAAGTTTACTACCGTTAACCTCCTGGTGAAATTTACGCGCGAATCTCTCAAAAACTCTTGTGTTTAGCAATGCGCTCAAGGAACCGAAGGCAGAGAGAGAATTTTTCTGTAGCTCGGTTTTTCTTGAAGCTGGTCTGGCAAAATGGGTAGACTAAAAAGGATACGAACGCTAGAGTGGCTGAGCGAAGGAAACAAACAAAAGAAAGCGCAGAGAGCAACTGTGTGTGGGCAACTGTGCATGGATAATATTTCAAATGGTCTCAATGAGTCCGACGATTCGTCGATATCAGACTCAGCATCCCTGTTATTGCTGTCAAGTTCCGAAATTTTTACAGAACCTTTCTTTTCTCTTACCACGAATATTTGCTCGCCTCATACGATAACTATAGCTTCATCCGCGTGGCGAACTTTCGCTTCTTCACTCATTGATGTATTTTCATTCGTTCTTCGCTGTTTTCGCTTTTTCGAACTGGTCCATGGCTTAAACGTGGTCTATGTTTACTTATAACTTAATAGAGACACGCCTAATATCAAAAATGCTGGGTAGTCAGAACAACAATGCTGATCAACTGAGTAGTAAATTCGTGACATCCATCTAAGTAATTACCGCGAAAATCGTCTCGGTTGATTGCATACGCGCCATAGGGCTGTCAATCAAGAGGTAAACTTTTACTTCCGGTGAAAACGTAAAACCGCCATTTCTCCGCCAATATTTAGCCTTTTTCAAAAATTTTTTTCAGATTTTAGAGATTATTCTTCGACCACTATTTTGACCCAAAAATCCAAATTTGAAGAAAATTGCCGACCCGAAGGTATACTGAAACCTTAATCTCACTACAAGAATTCAGCTTAACCTTATTTATATTGCTCATCTACACGCACCAGGCACAAACAAGCTTAAAGTAAAAGCTGGCTGAATATAATTCACGTTAATTGAGCATCTGTACATTGAAAATTTCTTACCTTGAACTGCAATAACAGAAAAGAAGCGATTCCTTTCGATGTGGCTGTGTTGAAGTACTTTCATTTCAAAACAACTCCCTAACAACTCCCTGAATGACTCAAGATCTTTGGTTTGTCAAATGAGCCAATCATAACCAGGTGACGAAGGGTGTGGAGGGAACGGAGAGGATGAGGAGGAAGTGAACGAAGTGGACCGAAGTGGTTGAAATCACGGCTCACGGCTACTAACGAAAACACAGGATTTTATTCAGCCACCTTATGTAGAGGAGTCTACGGGGTTAACGCAACAGCTTTTCCAAAATGTACACACAGTGGGAGAGGAGGAAGCCATTTGGAGTGGAAGGCTTCTCAGTGCACTGTTTCAGTCCTTTCCCTCTGGAATTCCTGTGCCATAACCCTAGCCCATCGTAGTGATGTCAGACTCCGCTGATTAGGACAACTCCAAAATGTCAGTCCAAAAAGAAGACTGACCTATTTAAATTTGAGAAATAATCAAAATGTATGAGTTGCGATTAGTTGAGATAGAAGAGTTGACAAAAGTATGAGACTCAAAACAAACACAGTGGCATATAAATGGGATCCGGTGATAGAACACTGGAAAATTTGTCAATATTCTAAACATCTTGGCCGAGTTATAAATAGACTAGTTTGATACCAAAATGCGACCCTTCTTCTACATGAATTTATTTTCTTTGGGTTTCTCTTTGCACAAACTTTTTTCCTGCCATTTTCCCTTAAACTTGAATTTGTTTGGGTTTTTTCCTACCCCCCCCCCCCCCTCACTTTTTTAATGATCCGTCCCTTCTATGAATAATCAACGCTCTTTTTCCTTTATATGATTCAACTCGATATGATGATTTGTGTCCAAACCTACTGGAAATCAAAAACAACAAGGTTTATTCCAGTGTTGCCATTTCTATGCACGGTTTTAACGGATTCAAGCAACCTAATATTAGCGTTCAGGAAATTTTCCAAATATAATTCAGCTCAAATTCAACTCGAATTCAGTAAGAGACTCAATAAGAGACTGACAGAAAACTAGACCTGTCTATATATTCTCTCTTTCTTGATCGCTCGTTCGAAAAGAAAGAATCGAACTGGAAAGATGCGTGACTTAGAGTGTTCAGAGTTACATGTATTAAGTGAATACTTCTTTGCCATCGAGAAACCAGAGAAACTGATAAACCAGCAGTAGTTTCCTGTCCAAATTGCAGATTGTCGCCAAGATTTTGGTTGGTTCCTTTCGCGCTCCAGCTCAGCTCCCCTCTCCCTAGCCATTACGTATCTCCAACTGAGCTTTTTGTTCGTCTTTTACTTCTCTTGTACAACTGTCAAGCCTGCGAACTGTTTTGTTTGTTTTTGCCATAGGAATCTTTTTCCAAGATCCAAGAGAACG
>NC_138148.1:27364800-27524800 GCF_964199315.1 Orbicella franksi | reverse complement strand
GAGGCTTATCAAATGGCTTTTCAATGTACAAAGAGCACAAAATTTGTAACCTTCAATTTTAAACTATTACATAGGAGAATATCAACGAACAGCATTTTGAAAAAAAAATTGGCCTCGCTCATAGCGAGGAATGCACTTTCTGTGAAAGAGAGAGACAGAAATTGGCACACTTCTTTTGGGGTTGCCCAAAACTGAAAACTCAAATGTCTTGGACCAGTTTGAAAGTATGGCTAGAGTCTTGCCAAGGGAACCCTTTACAGCCTGATACAGCGGTCTAAGGCCAGATAGCTCTAAACACTAACTTCAAATTAACTTCTGCTGCTTAAATGCTAAATACTTTATTTGGTTATGTAGGCAGAAAAAAGGTTTTCCAAAACTAAACAATTATTTACTGGTTTTAAAACAAATCTATGAAATAGAAAGAATACAACTGCAATAACTTTAAAAAAGTGGGAGCATCTGTCGGTGTTGTTGTAATCTCTTGATAACTTGATCCTAGTCCCCTGAAAACGAAATGGAAACAAAAGGAAAAGAAACAAGATGCATGTATACAGACTGTATATTTTCATCAGCTCGAATTAACAATTCAAGTTACTGACAGGAGTAAGCTGGGTTTATGTATTGTAAGTAAGCTTGCTGTAGTCATCTATTTCCTGCGCAAGATTTGTAAGTAGCGCAATCAATTCGTATTAAACCCTTAGGGGAGATCGATCTGGGCCTGGCTCGAGCCTCGTTCCCAGGCCTTTTCCCTTAGCCATTGATCTCCGTGGGAACGAGGTTGTTATCTAACCCCTAAAAATTACTATTTAAAACGGAATAGGCTTGATTACCAGCCGCTGGATTGATTACCAGGAGCTCGAGCAATACAACAATACAATACAATACAAGTTTATTATGTCATACGCTTAGGTATTCAGGTGTGACATTACATAATGAAATGACACACCAGCTAATTCATAGGTATATATTTCACATAAATCAAATTAAAATTAAAAGTAAATATCATAATATATAAATAAAGATTTTAAAACAAATTAAAAAGTTACAGTAAGGATCAGGATCATGATCAAGTAGAAAGGCCTCCAGAGAGTGGAGGAAGTCGAACCTAAAAACGGAAAACAGAGCGCTTGTTTGAGTGAAAGTAGCATATTATACCAGAAGCACTGCTCTTGTTTTGGCCAAATTATGCTTAAATTATGCTCGTTTTTTCAAATTATACTACTTTTTTTATCAATTGTGCTTTGAAAAACCATGGCAAATAAGTCCAAAAATACATTTTCTTTAATCAGAAGCCTGTGCTTTCCCTTTGTTGACTGTAAGGAACGGTCTCTGGCAATTGTGGCTGGTTCTGGCCCGTTATTTCTCTGAGCGAGCTGTAAGTTTTCGCTCGAATCGGCTGGTATAGCTGACGAGGTATTGGGACCGACATGGTTTGCCATGGGACTTCCCCTTTGCGTACACCCTAGTTGCGGGCTCCGATTTCCGGGCTCAGTAAATCGAAAAATCTCAGCCTATAATTGGGAATCAACGTACCTGTCCAAAAAAGCCAAAAATTTTCCGATAACTATCATTATTATACATTGTAGTCACCATCTGTCTTCTCATTGTCTAAAAGCCTACAGTTAATCCTCGAAAACAGCGCAACCTACAGATTATTCACTAATCTGCTAGCAGATTAGTAAATAATCCGTAGGTTGCGCGCGCAATGAATGAATGAATGGATGAAAAGTTTATTTGAGTGTCTATGTATTTAGCTAAAAGATAATGGAGGACACTATACTGTAAAATAATTAATTAAATACTACATAAAAAAAATTATACAATTACTTACAAAATTTGTTGAGAAACTTAAATTTGCTAAAAAGCCTAAAATCCGTCTAAATAGTTACAAGAGTTAAAAGGTCGACTTTCCTAATGTTCCTCTTAAACGAGTTCAGAGTTTCAATCATTCTTAAGTACCTTGGCAGCTTCGACCAAATGCATGATTTCCAAGAGCAAAGTCAAGTTCACGGACAGCGAAGTAAGAACAAGGCTTGTCGAAAATAAACTGTGTTCCGTGCGATAATGCATTTGTCGTTATTTTCTTTAAAACAATGTATAACAAAACAATTATTAGATTCGGTTTTTGTGATATCCGAAATAATCAAGGTCTCCGTTAGTGTTATCAGTCTCAGCCTTCGGCTTCGGCTGATAACACTTACCTCGACCTTGATTATTCAGGATACCACTAAATCCTCATCTAATAATTGTTTATTGTTATATTACTGTTCGTTATATTTTATATCTCCTATAGTTTTAATAATTTAGTTTTCAGGGCTCCTATTATTGATAACAGAGTCAGTTTCGACTCTGACGGGACTTCTCTGAACAAATAAAGGTGTTTATTTATTTATAAGTCATAATAGCTCCCCGTCTGCGAAAATTATAAACCCTCCCTAAGTTGGTTAAAAAAACTGACAGCCCTAGACTGCTGTAGCCAATGCTCCACAAGCAGTAAACAAGGGAACTACTAACACTAGTGTCTTTCAGGAAACCAGCAGCCTTAACGACGGATATGGAGGACAATCTTCATTTAAGGAAGACGAGGCCAGCCAATTGCAGATTTTTGTAGTTCTATCCGTTGATTTAAATCAACGTTTCGTGATTTTAGGGACAATAACGAGGGACAACGTCTTACTGCTCTCCAAACCACCACTGTGTGGTGGAATTGTCATTTGATGAGCATCTGTGTTTAGTATTGACTGTTTGATAAGCTCCAAAGTCATCTTCACCCCCTCCTCCAATAGCTCCTGGAAAAGAACTCCCGCATTGTTTCTGTGCCGAGTCAAAATTATTGTAAGAGTCAACGTGTGGGCGCCATTGACTGCTTTGAAAAAAATGAGCGGTGCAATTGCTGCAACCATATCCCCTGATATCAATATATTCAAATCGTTCGCATTTGTCAATCTTCGCATAATCCGTGACGTTGATTTCACTCAGTTTAGCTCTCAAGTAATCAGTGTAGTTGAGCCCGTCAATGTAAAAGTTGCAAGTGGCTCGCACATGTGTGGAGTGGTCAGCGATCGCAGTCATCCGGGATGTAGATAATCGAAACATTTTCCAGGAAAATGACTTTTGGTTGACAGGGTGATCTATAAAAAATGCCCGCATTTTAAAGGCTTGCTTGTTAGCCAAGCTGAAAGACTCGATAAGGGTCCAAACAAATCCGTTCTCGGACGTAAAATCACAAAAGGTTTCATACATAGAATTAGTCGCTGGATCAAACAAATGATACACACCAGACTGGGAATGTCTTCCTCTTCGGAATTTCTCTTTGCAAGACATGGCTCTCCGCTTCTGACAAAATTTGCCGTAAAAAGCTGCCGTAAATGTGCAGTTGAACTTGTGCTTGGCGTGGTCGCATAGCTCTGTGCATGTGCCTCCATGAGCGCACGGATTCTGTTCACAGCACTGGTTGCTGCATGGCCGATTTGAGCGTGCGTTGCTTGCAGAAGTCTACAAAATAGAAATGAAAACATTTTGGCGATATTGGCCATGAGAGTCATAGTTACAAGACAAAAAAAATATTTTAATATTATTTTACTTTAGGAGACCCTTTTCACATATTTTTCACGTCATCCTTCTTGAGAGATAAACACAGCTAATTTTACAGTGATTTATACCATTTTAGCCAATTTTAAAGCTCTCTATATCCTTGGTGGATTTTAAAGGCAACTATGTATGTCTTTGAATCATTTCCATCACATACTAGAAAACACTGTCTAGCCATAACGACCCTGGAGTTGAAATTTTAAAAGTTAATGCAAACCAAATCAAGATCCCCAAATTAAAGCGAAATCATTATTAGTTTAATTAACAGCGTACGAATAAGTTCATAACGGTCTAATCATTATCTAAAACGTAACTTTTTCGGTCGGCCTAATCCATTTGTTATTGCGTTATAAAGCTATTGAAAAACATGTTGTCATCGACTGATATAGAAGAGCCGATGGCAGGTGTTTGCCGACAATGACAAAAAGTCTAGGAAAGAAGCAAACTTCACCCTTTGGGGTAAACTCCTGGTATCAAACTTGCAATGCATACGCCAGCACATTATTTCTTTATTAAAACTTTAGGTGCTGGGAACCAACACATACATATCTTACCTGATCAATATACTCTCTGCTCATGCCAAAATACGCGTATCCATTGACGTTGAAAAGGTCTTCTGGTGCCGAATACCTGTCTTCATCCAGTAACTCACACCGATCGCCCTTCATTTGGTACGCCTGGCATCTACATTTCTCATCGAAACATTTCACATGACAGTCAAACGGTTTCTTTACAGTAACGTTTTTGAAGCTGTGACCCAACATGGCGCGGTGTTTGAGTCCTGTCTGGTAAAAGCTACCGCTGCTCCGTTCACATTTTTCCTGACAGTTTGCGACTACGAAATTCAACTTCTGCACAACAAACAAGAATAAGTGAAGAAGACAGGTATTTGTCGAGATCATCATGCTGACTCAGAGTCTCCAAGCAGAATTGACGCTGGTGAGGTCTTCAGATTGTGTTTCTGTATCTCAGAACTTTCATGCTTTGTCTCTTAATTATAAATGGCACTTTTTTTGATTAAAATCTCATATCATATAAGTCGCAATCATTAATTTGTCCTGAAATGTACTCTTAATAACCCAAGCAAAATTTTCATTTAATGGAAGCCCATCAAGAGTTATGTCATTCATTCTCTCCAACTTAATTAAAAACAACTATAGTTTGTAATCCTTAAAAATAAAGAAATAGCCATGGAATATGGAGCGATATTTTGGGATGTAATGAATTCCCGTTAAACTCATTGTTGCTTCTTTAAGTTTTACCAAATGAATTTTCGCGCGGTCACTGAGGGAAGCAGTTTGACGAGGATTTTCATGGCAGTTAATTTTACTTATTTTTTTTATATCTATTTTATCCTCTTTCAGTTTGGCAATGTTTACTTATTTCAGCAATTTAGCCTTTCAATTTCCGGAGGCTGGAACAAAACTCGTAATATACCGTCAGTGACTTTTCCACACGATACACCAAACTCTCAAAGAAAGCGGAAATTTTTCCTTGATAGTGATGAACGAGAGTGGCCGATGTTTTTCGTTCCGGCGACAAATTAAATTAAACACGACGATTCTTGTAAGGTCTGCGTTCTCAATATACACTGGTCTTGAGCTCCAACATTACACACTCATGTCCATGCATGAAACTAAGGTGTAAATAACTCAACGGTACTAATGATTAAAAAAACATAGCGTGCATGCATATTACAAAGATAGGCCACAGGAAGCCCGACCGCTAGCTATTTGCAAGCTTTATGGGTCATTCGTACTGTTACAATAATAATAATAATAATAATAATAATAATAATAATGATAATAATAATGATGATGATGATGATACAAAAAACAGAAAAGAAAGATTTTATGTTTCTGTGTTTTTCTTTGGTCGTTTTGGAAGGGATCTTGGGAGCAGATCCGTATCTCCTGTTTGGTTTTTCAGCGTGGCTATCACTGCAGTTGGGCTTTTGTTGTTCAGCTGACCTATCTAGTTAGTAATCCTTAAAAATAAATAAATAGCCATGGAATATGGAGCGATATTTTGGGATGGGATGAATTCCCGTTAAACTCATTGTGGCTTCTTTAAGTTTTACCAAATGAATTTTCGCGCGGTCACTGAGGGAAGCAGTTTGACGAGGATTTTCATGGCAGTTAATTTTACTTATTTTTTTATATCTATTTTATCCTCTTTCAATTTGGCAATGTTTACTTATTTCAGCAATTTAGCCTTTCAATTTCCGGAGGCTGGAACAAAACTCGTAATATACCGTCAGTGACTTTTTCACGCGATACACCAAACTCTCAAAGAAAGCGGAAATTTTTCCTTGATAGTGATGAACGAGAGTGGCCGATGTTTTTCGTTCCGGCGACAAATTAAATTAAACACGACGATTCTTGTAAGGTCTGCGTTCTCAATATACACTGGTCTTGAGCTCCAACATTACACACTCATGTCCATGCATGAAACTAAGGTGTAAATAACTCAACGGTACTAATGATTAAAAAAACATAGCGTGCATGCATATTACAAAGATAGGCCACAGGAAGCCCGACCGCTAGCTATTTGCAAGCTTTATGGGTCATTCGTACTGTTACAATAATAATAATAATAATAATAATAATAATAATAATAATAATGATAATAATAATGATGATGATGATGATACAAAAAACAGAAAAGAAAGATTTTATGTTTCTGTGTTTTTCTTTGGTCGTTTTGGAAGGGATCTTGGGAGCAGATCCGTATCTCCTGTTTGGTTTTTCAGCGTGGCTATCACTGCAGTTGGGCTTTTGTTGTTCAGCTGACCTATCTAGTTAGTAATCCTTAAAAATAAATAAATAGCCATGGAATATGGAGCGATATTTTGGGATGGGATGAATTCCCGTTAAACTCATTGTGGCTTCTTTAAGTTTTACCAAATGAATTTTCGCGCGGTCACTGAGGGAAGCAGTTTGACGAGGATTTTCATGGCAGTTAATTTTACTTATTTTTTTATATCTATTTTATCCTCTTTCAATTTGGCAATGTTTACTTATTTCAGCAATTTAGCCTTTCAATTTCCGGAGGCTGGAACAAAACTCGTAATATACCGTCAGTGACTTTTTCACGCGATACACCAAACTCTCAAAGAAAGCGGAAATTTTTCCTTGATAGTGATGAACGAGAGTGGCCGATGTTTTTCGTTCCGGCGACAAATTAAATTAAACACGACGATTCTTGTAAGGTCTGCGTTCTCAATATACACTGGTCTTGAGCTCCAACATTACACACTCATGTCCATGCATGAAAATAAGGTGTAAATAACTCAAAGGTGCTAATAATTTAAAAAAATAGCGTGCATGCATATTACAAAGATAGGCCACAGGAAGCCCGACCGCTAGCTATTTGCAAGCTTTATGGGTCATTCATACTGTTACAATAATAATAATAAGAAGAAGAAGAAGAAGAATAAAAACTGGCTATCCCCTAGTGCTTCCGGACCATGGTTTGGTCTCGGCCCTAAGGACTCTACGCAAACATTACGTGAGGACGATAATAATAATAATAATAATAATAATAATAATAATAATTTTAAAAAAAGGTGTTTATTGTGACAAAAAACTAGAGCTAAGCTTTACAAAATGCTATAATATTTACATAATTTGATGTCTGTTAAACCTGTAAAACATGTTTCCGTATCTAATCATGATAGCATGGTTACTACAACTAATACTAATACTACTATAATAATATATAATAATAATAATAATATTAATAATAATAATAATGATACAAAAAACAGAAAAGAAAGATTTCTGTTTCTGTGTTTTTCTTTGGTCGTTTTGGAAGGGATCTTGGGAGCAGATCCGTATCTCCTATTTGGTTTTTCAGCGTGGCTATCACTGCAGTTGGGCTTTTGTTGGTCAGCTGATCTACAGTGATAAAGAATCCGTCTTTTTTATTTTTTTTTTTGTCCAAGAACAAGTTCAGGATTTGCCGTTTTAATGCGAAGGGGGGGTGGGAGGGGGGGAGGGGGTACGTGAGGCATCTCCTGCCCACTTCTTTCACGCAATTCCATTTGCTTTTTAAGTTTCCGTGAACATACTAGGCCAATCTGTTAACCGTTCGTCACCTGGGACATGCATCTTTACTCATATTCCCTTGCATGATACTATTCATATTCATATTCACATTCATATGATACTACTCATATTCCCTTGTGTGACCATTCAAGTGATTTCGTTTGGTATTTTTCTCGAAATTTTCCGCTTTTGCTAAGCTAAATTCCGAGATGAACTAGTGAGACAATCTCAGATAGTGCAGAGTGTAATTTACGGCTCTGATACAGTAGTCACAGAGGTCCTCATCCATGCCGTTCTCTCCCTTGGTACTAGTCAACTAATATTAGGGGAAAATGAGCGGACAAAAACTTGATAAGACATAATCTTAGCAGTGTGTATGTTTCATGTTTGTGTTTTCTTTCAAGGCCCAAAAATAACTTCCAATTACCGTTGGTCAAGACGGTTTTAAAAGTCATTGCAGCAAATGTGACAATTGCGCTTTTCACGCCAACGTTTGTAACTTGATACCTTCTTTTTCCTCGCCAATGTCTGCAGTAAGGTTCTTTTGTTTCCAAGAATATATAAGCAAGATGTGTATTTTTGTTACTCACTGCTGGAGATAAATGGAAAATAAAAGTGAAATATCTGCTGAAAAGTCGAAGAGGAACGATTTTGTTTCATTCAAAACGGAAATTTACATTTCACGGATAAACAAGAACTAATCCAATTATCAAATAGTCACGTCGAGTCACGGAAGAGTGTGTTCTTATTCTGTTGCCAGCGTTGGTGTTAACATTAAAACCACGTCAAACTAATAAACAATGCTATCGAGTAACACAACTGAGGAGCGTTTCAACGAGAAGTATTGAAGGTAGAGATCTTTACTTGACCGAAATTATATCCCACAGTCACCTCATCGGCTGATGAAATTAATTGGCGGCCGCGGAGTGTGCGGCGATAATAATGAAGTTTCTTTTGTCGTAAATTTTATTAGTTGAGTTATTTTTTTGTAAAAAAATACCTCTTAGTCGGCGCGTCGGATATGTTATGGACGGGTCAATGGATGAGTGAGTGAGTGAGTGAGTGGGTGAGTGGGTGGGTGGGTGGGTGAGTGCGTGAGTGAGTGAGTGAGTGAATGAGTGAGAGATGTATGTATGTCACACCAATCAGATTGGATCTACTATAAACAGCCAATCAAATTTCTTGTTGTAAAGGTAAATGGTATGTGAGAAGATTTGATCCCCATAGAGTTCAGAACGGCCATATTTATTCTTCTATAAAAGAGGAGGAAGTATTCATATATTGGGTTTACTTCGACATTTTTTGTGGGTTAGGCTGAGGATTTTAGTCAAATGAACAAGATGAGCCTTGAGGTTTGAAACAGTTCGTGAGTTCGTAGTATGCAAATACAACGAGATATTTTTATTTTCACAAAGGTAACTTGACACTTTTGTTTTTCACAAGGAGTAAATTCAATTAGAGGTCACGACTCGTCGCTTCTAGTTCCTTGGACATGTTTTAGAGGTGACGAGACTTAAGATTTGAAACAGTTCTAACGTTCACAATAGTAAGTGCGGGTAACGATTGTTTTGTTCTTGTTACATGCAAATATAACGAGATATTTTTGTTTTTTAGTTACAAAGTATAATTTGACACTCTTGTTTTTCACAAGGGAGTAAATTCAAATTAGAGCGGACGAATCGCCACCACTCTTTCCCACGAGATGTTTGCTATCTTTAGTAACAAATGGTAACTCAACACTTTTGTTTTTTTATATGGGAGTAAATTCAATTAGAGCTGACAAGTTATCGGCTATTGTTTCCAGGATATTAAACAAAAAAGAAGCTTTTATTTCTAGACGGTTTTTACGTCTCTGCAGTGGCAGTTTAATAGTTTTATTTGATAACATTCATTTCAGTCCGATATTTTTAAAGGTAAAAAGTATGAAAACTGTTAAAATGTTCTTTGAAGACTGCGCGCCACGAAGTTAAAGTGCAATTTAATTAAATCAGACTTTCAACGTGTCAGAGGTTTTTTTCTTTTTCTTTCTATTTTTGGTGAAGTTGTGTTGTGTTGTGTAAAAAGGTAAACTTACGACTCGTATAAAATGCGAAAAAGTCTCTAAATTAACTTGAGTATATTTCAGCAAAAATTCTTCTTGGGGGTTGGAGGGGTTATGTGATCGGTGAGTGAGGGAGTTATGCATGTGCACGTGTCACATCAATCACAGTGCGGGTTGTATCAAAGAACGAATCAAATTGCCTGTTAGAAAATAAGATGGTATCCACATTGATCTGGAGACGTGTCAGATTACTGTAGTTTGTTCAGTCAAACATTTTATGGCTTACTATTTAGCTATCTTACCATGACCGATGTAACATCGCAACCAAAAAAACTTGTCAAATTAACCAAATCATTACTGTACCATGAATGCTCCAATCTTCGACACTTCACACACAAAAAAATAACTCTTGTACGCCTTGCGTGCCTATGTTTCGCCAAGGCAAAGTGAACATTGGTGAATATTCACCAATGTTCACTGAGCCTGAGATGAATAATTCTTTTAGTATAATTTTTAGAGGTAAATATCAAGGACTACAAAATAACGCACTAAAACATAAAAACAAGTACAGGTGCAATTGTTCGTGTGCATATATGCAGCCGTAGTTTTGATAATAAGCTTACGTGTACTCCAATTGTGAATGAAGTTACTCACCGAGTTCGGCAGTAAAACAAACGAACGAAACACTACCAAAAATAAATTCATCCAGTACCTTTGTTTTATCGTTGTTGACTTCATTCAGAGTTGTCATCATCGCACAAAAATGAGTAGCTTTGGTTTGAAGAAAAATAAATTTCGGTCACTCGATCTGACCTGCTGGCGATCGACGCAACCACTGCGTTTACGATTCTTAAAAACCTCGAATTCGAGTTCTTGAGAAGATTTTTGGTCCAAGGGCGACAGCAGTCATTTTGAAAATTCTCCATCCTTTCAAAAATCCTAGATTTGGAGTGATGTCTTTCGAATAAATGAAAACTTCGTTCAGCAACTGTCCGCCATGTTTACTTGCCGAGATGGCAAAAACGGCGAGCTTAGTAGCCGAGCTCTAGCGGGGTGAATATAGCGTCATATGATGAGCTTTTCGACCAATCAGAATGTCCAATTCTTATATTCACCTCTGGAAATTATACTAATACAAGATGAAACAACGTTGCATATTAAAGTAACTGCTGGACAAAATAATTTAAGAGCCATTGCCTGTAAATATGGAGAATCCGACGACAGGTCGGGAAATTCCGATTTTCTTTTATTCCGTCAAAAAGACGACTGCGAAATCCAAGTGCTTGCTCGCTCGTCCAAAAAAGGCGCAATTGGTCAAAATACCCTTTATAGTTTTTCGTCTAACGCGCTTACTTTTCACGGGCCAAACTAGCCATTTAGATATGGTATACCTATAGCATAGCTCTTCCTTTAGAACCTTTATTTTGCTCAGAGATTCGTATACTAAAAGAGTTATGACCCTCTAAAATCAGTTGAAATTTTACATGTAAATTGAAATTGCGACAGTTGTATTTTTTGAACGGACAAGAAGTAAACAAAACATATTTACTTCAAGATTACGTTAAGTTCAGAGGAATGATCAAAGTGTAAATTAAATTTGATCATCACCTGATTTTTTTTACAGAAGTTTAAATTTCTTCCCTTTCGGACGACTTATGAAGCGCCATAAAAAAGGCGAAATTTAAAGGAAAATATCGCCAAAAGTACATCACTTGAGATCCCAAAACTACCCTCCAGCAATGTCTCACCTGTAAAAACATGCAATAAAATTTTGGGGCAGTTAAAACTGTAAAATGTTAGAAGAAGAAGTTTAAGCTGTGCTTTTGTCAACTAAGACCACCGTCCTAATTAGCATAATAACGTGAAAATAACGATGCACAGAGAAAATAATGATACAGTGGAACCTCGATTTAACGAACCTTTATTTAACGAAGTCCTCGATATAACGAACGATTTTCTTCAGCCCGGCCAAAATTACAGTAAAATGTATGGAGCAAAACCTCGATATAACGAACCTCGATATAACGAAATCCTCGTTATAACGAACACAATCCAGACGCCCAAACGTAAAATATACCTCGATATAACGAATAAATGTCAACATGTGACGAAAGATGAATGCAAAACAAACTAACAAGGATGACATTTCTTTAATCCTGTAACACGAGGGCAACGGCCCATTACAGCTGTTTACATAATTTCATACAAACATATAAAAGCATCTACATTTCGACTTTATCCTCTTTGTCTTTTATGAGTTCTATTAACTTCTTTATCTTTGATGGCTTCTTGTGGCAAAAGGAATAAATTGCTGGAATTTCGAGTCCAATGCCCTTATTTCTTCGTTTACCAGCCACTTCCACTGATATTGGCCCTCCGTGCTTTAAAAATAAATGGAAGACACGTGAAAGTGTCAATGGCACATGGCCCACGGTCTGAAGCGTCCCTTCTGTCCCTTCCTGGTCTTGAACCCGTTTAACGGCAACAGCATGGGTGTCGTGTGGGTTGTTAGGCTCGTGCTGCAGAAAATATAGATGTAAAATCACTCAGTTTGCTCATAACCTGTCAAAACTACAAACGATTCCTTTCAAGGGCTTACCTCACAATCCAGAACTTCACCAACAGCTGCATCCCAGATATCTTTATACGCATGGTAGCCTCGAATACAAGATCGAAAAGAATATGTTGTGTTGCTCATTGTTGTCTGTTTTAAAACTCAACAAGTCGCTTCACCGTTTCGCTACCTGCGGCTAGTTTCACGTTGAATAGCGAGAGACCTTCAATTTCCTGTGAAAGTTGACATGATACCCTGTTGAGCAATCAAAAGGTGTTAGATTCCAAAAATCCCAGCACGTCCTGCAATACCTCGCCGTATTTTGTGCTTTTATATCTTTATATCTCTGTTGAATTTGGCACTTTTCATCGAAAGTAGTTTAATATATTGTCCTATGGCAAGCCTAGAGAGTGCAGCAGAAGAAAGCGTAACAGTTCCCGTTCCTAGTGCTTCCACATCGCGGTCGCAGTCCAAAAAACAAAGAGACCAAGAAGAGAAGGGTGCTGACATTGGAAGAGAAATATAAACTGGTTAAAGCAATCAAGGATGGGGAGAAAAACACTGTCGCTGCAAAGCGTTTTGATCCTCCTTTGTCTCAGTCTACAATATCGACCATTATGAAGAAAAAGGATGAGATTATTAGTGCCTATGAAGGAGGATTCTTCACAGACAAACGAAAGAAGATGAAGCAGGCGACTTTTCCAGATCTTGACAAAGCACTGTCTGAATGGTTTCGGAAGGTTCGAGCTATGAACATCCCAGTTAATGGAACGCTGCTGCAAGAAAAAGCCCTGTATTTTGCAGAACAGTTAGGGTATGAGAACTTCAAGACAAGTAAAATTCTAGAAAAATTCAAGGAAAGACAGGGAATTACAGGCCAAGCTGTATGTGGTGAAGAGAAAAGCGTAGATCCTGATATTGTCGAAAATTGGAGCGAGCGTCTCCCGGATATTTGCCGCAGCTATAGCATGAAGGATCGTTTCAATGCTGACGAAACAGGATTTATGTGGAAAGCTACCCCTACTCAAACGCTTAACCTGAGAGGAGAAAAGTGCACCGGTGGTAAGAGAAGTAAAGATCGCGTGACAGTCCTTGTGGCCTGCAACCAGGATGGCACAGAGAAGCTACCCCTACTTGTGATAGGGAAATATGCCAGACCCAGGTGTTTTAGGAACAGTAACATGAACTTGCTCCCCGTGACCTATGAGTCTCAAAGAAAAGCCTGGATGGACAGCGTTTTGTTTGAAAAATGGGTCCGTCAAATTGACCGACGAATGAGAGTAGCAAACCGCCATATTCTGTTATTTTTAGATAACTGTACTTCACATGTTATTGTCAATGGTCTGACAAACACAAAGCTCATCTTCTATCCACCTAACTGCACAAGCAAGCTTCAACCGGCAGACCAAGGCATAATCCAGAACCTTAAGGTAAATTATCGCAAGACAATGATCAGGCGGATGTTACAGTGTTTAGATGACAATAAACCTGTCAAAGAAATCGACCTCAAGGATGCTGTCTTTATGATGGCCAAAGCCTGGGACAATGTAAGCACCACGACAATCAAAAACTGCTGGAAAAAAGCAGGATTCCCAGGTGAAGTAGCGGAGCCCTCACACGATCCTTTTGAGTCAGACGAGGAAGATGAAGATACCAATGAAACTGGTGTCGGTCTATGGGGAAACATTACCCACCATTTTCCCTCTCTTGCAGAGATATCATTCAGTCACTTTGTATCCCTTGATAACAATGTTGTAACCGAAAGCCAACCGACGGAGGAAGATGTAACACGGGAAGCCCTGAAGGCAGTCCAAAACGTGGAATCGATGAGTCATGAGGAAGAAGAAGATGAAGGAGATTCAGACGCAGACATCTCTATAGTGGAGCCAAAACCACTTAGTCTGGTCGAAGCTAGCGAGGCTGTGACAGGGCTTCGCAATTTGATTTTGTCATTCGACAAGACAAGTGCAAAAGAAAAGGAATTTCTGCGCTCCCTTTCTTCTATGGAAGATACATTCCTACGAATGGCAACAAAATCACAGAGACAATCTTCACCAAAAGAATTTTTTGATTAAGAGTCCTAATTGGACTAGAACAGTGTTAAAATTGTTACCGTTTTGTTTAATACCATGTTCATTTTTCTTAAACGGAGGACGCATTTTTTACTGATGACAAAAAAACCTCCACTGGAAGTAATCTTTTATTAGCGTCTCAACATAGATTTGTATTTATGTTTTTTTTATATGTAGTTTTGAGCAGTTTTGTTTGCCTGTGCAATTTCTAAGTGCCGTAGCTATGTACATATCTGTACAGTACATAGCTACATAGACATTAAAGAAAGAGTGCTTATTAGTAACTGTTCAGATCCAGAAATGCTGGGTAGTGCTACGTAACACCGATGAAAATTAATTATTAACTAACCTCGATATAACGAACATTCTGGTTGTTTTTCCGAAAATTCGTTAAATCGAGGTTTTCGATTTAACGAACTCTCGATATAACGAACAAATTTCCCCAGTCCCTTGGCACTTCGTTAAATCGAGGTTCCACTGTATATTCCACTTACCTCGCGACATGTCGACAACTGGATGTTCCACGATCCCTCATGTTATATTTCCAGTATGTTTCAGCCACATTTTCGGAGATTAGTGTACGAAATCACTCTCAGACATCGCCACGGTTAAGCAGATTTCAACTCTCCGAAGCCCGCTTCACAACATCTATCAATATTATTTATCTTTCGCCTCATGAGCCGCCGTAAATTCTCGTCTCATGAGCCGCCGTACAAGAAGTTTAACAATTTGCTGAGATCCTAACTGACCCAGAAGTATGTTAGCAGTCTTTAAAATCCTCCTCTTAATGAGGATTCTCATCAAGAACTCGTTTAAGCTCAGTTCTGTTTTTATCTGTTGTGCACCCGCCATTATTCCACAGATTGCGTTACATTTGACAAATGCACATTCCAACGGGTAGGGGTAGGGTGGGTAGGAAGTGAAAATGTAACCGACATTAAAGCCATTTTAGGCAATTCTGTGGCTAAACTAGTAACTGGCTTTCCCAGAATGATTCGAACATGAGCTTCTGCTTGCAGGCATTTTCTAGGTTAGTTTTGCTGGATAGGTGGGGAGATGGGGGGTGGGGGGGGGGGGAGTCGTGTATTAGAAAAAAAAAGAAAAAAGAAAAGAAAACGGTAGACAGTATCAGCTCAAAAGATTATGATCTGTGTATCTTGATCAGCTTCATCAGTTCATCAGTGAGGCCCTATTAGGGGTTTTCAGGATACTGGATTTTTGAGTAAATTTGGCAAAATTTGGCAAAAGACAACAGACTGACAAATAGTGCGCAGGAAGTGATGGTAAGCGACGTTTTATTGAAACTCCTTACATTTTCTTAGCCGTTTCACTTTTGCATCAGAAAAGAAAATGCTCAGAAAATTACCGAAGGGCAGTTAAAGACGGTGCCTTCTTTTTTTGTGGGCACACGGTCTGTGCATTACGTAAGGCATGGTATATATAAACTCCAGGCGCACGCTTGGGTTGGAACTAGTTACGTAATTAACTACCCTACCAAGCGTGCGACTTAAAAAAAAAAGTCCTATTGTGGCCGAAACAAATTTCGCACTAAAATTACGAGCCTGTACTAAAACCGGGATTACCAGAAAAGCAGCATATCGCTAAGCACTAACTGTGAATGGCTTCCAGCTGAAAAACTAGCTTTTATCGTATCCGTAGAAAAAATCACACTGAAATTCAACTGTAGATGGCATAATGCGCGCGCAAAACAACTGCGAGACACGTCAATGTTTAACTTACTTGGGAAGTAACAGGAAAAAATGTAACGGACACCGACAAAGTTTTCGAAAGGATGAAACAAGTCATTTAACTTTTGAAAAAGGGGTGATTACAGCTTCATTTTATGGTATGAATTGGAAGTGGCAAGCCTATTCAACAATGCATTAGTTTTTGGCTGTGAGGAAAAGTTATGTAGACTGTATTTTGGCTAAGCCAGAAGAGTGCTGTCCAGGGAGGCTCGAAGCGCTGTTGCGACGATTCTGTCATTAAATACATATCAAAAGAGGTTTTGATGTTACCTCTTACCACGTAGTTTAAAGATGTTTTTTAATATGTTTAGTTTTCTGCATGTAAAGAAGAACCTTCGGAGAATCTGTGAAGAAATATCTTTACCTTTTTTTCAGAAAAATGCTACCAGTAGCTAATTATCTGGGAAAAATTAATAACTACCCCCAGTTTTCTGTGTGGATTCTAATAACCCTGGCTAAGATCTACTTTTTCCACGTTTTCTTAATCTGGCGGAAACACGTTTGTGTTTTGTAGGCACCATTCGTTATGAGCCTGAGGCACCCCACAGCCGCTAATGAAGTTCATTTCTGTGATGGAGCACAGCTGCATGTCTGCAAAAGACTAGTTTTCAACCCTATGCAGTGCACTTTAAAATGCCCGCATCTATCAAGCGAAGCACTAATGTTGACGCTTAGCTTTTTAAAGACATTATAGATGCGTTTAAGGCACACAAGTTGAATGAGTCATAAGCAATTGGATGAGTTAACTGACACTTGTCAAAAATATCTCCGGCTTGATTCTCAGCGGCTGTGGTGTCTTCTTGGAGGACCTTCTCCTGTCTGTTTCTGAGCTTTGAAGCCGTTCTCGAGAGGAAGGATTAAACGGGGCAAGGAGTCAGGAACTCATCAAAGGTGAACCGCCTAATTCTAGCCTCTTCTTTTGAGCGCCTCATCTTTTGTGCTACAGTAATTGCTTCGACTTTTATGGCCGTCTCCTGACCCGAGAAAAACTTTTCTTCAAGGTAGTTTTTTTGTTTTTCATTGAAACGAGTGGCCTTTTTCTTCATTTTCAGGGCCCAGCCTTTAGGTTTAATTTCTTCAGCAGGGACTGGAAGAGTAGAATTTGCTAGGACAGGGTGAACACCACGATTGTCGCTATATCATATTTTGGCCTTGTCAAATAGGGTTTCTCTTTCAGGAACAAGTCAACATGAACCGTACTGTAAATTGTTCTTCAGTAATTTTCTGAGCATTTCCTTCTCTGAGGCAAAAGTGGAACCGCTTAGAAAAAGGACTTTCAATAAAACGCCGCTTATCACTACTTCTTGCGCACTACTTGTCAGTCTGTTGCCTTTCGCAGCATTTGATGACATCTCGGGCAGCGAAAGACACAAGTATAATGCTGAACAAAAAAAAAAAGTAAGAGGCTTTTTATTGGGGTTCTATCCGTATTCTGTTTATAACAAATGAAAATTCTCGTCAAAAACTAATCGCTGTCAATGAGATTAGAATAGTTGTTTACAAATATAATGTGGACTATTGTGCCTTGATCTCTTTGCAGACACAAAGGTTGTCATGTAAGAAATTCGTGTTACACGGTACAGAATTCGGGACACATTTAGCTCTCTGTTTATTTCTCCAGCACCGTCTTTATCTATCTATTCAGTGTAACAAGTGTGGGCTTCGAAATCACTAACAAGGAGCTCCGTTACCTAACCTCAAAACCCCTAAAATCTGATACAATCCTTTCATATTCCGCCGCGTTATAAGTACTAAGAGTCCAGAATAAATGCTTATAGCAGTTGACATACTTTTATTTTATCCTAAATAGCAGACCATTGTTGAGGCCCCATAGTGGGAGGGGGAGGGGTGGGGGGGTGTCGGTGTATCCCTTATCCTATTAATTTATGTCCTAAATATCTTGTATCCTGTTAAATCCAGCTCAACGATTTCCTACTCAATTAGTGTCCTGTTTTATCTGATCTAAACATGTTCTACCCCATTAATATTTCCCCTAACTTTCTTAGGCGAGAATCTTCAACCTAAGCATTGTCCAAAGCGACAGACTGCCACAAGTGAAATACACGTGTGTAGATTTGAGAAAGGGCCAAATATAGCATCTTTATAAAGTCCAATAAACATAGTTTGAGATGCCGACACCAAAACCGCGAGTTTGGTCCATCTCTAAACGCACGAGAACTTACCAGAGAAAAGAAAGTTGTTATGGGCGAGAATCTCTTACCCTAGCACTGTCCAAATCGATAGACTTCTACAAGTGAAATACACGTGTGTAGATTTGAGGGACGAGCTATAAGTAGCATTTTTAAAAAGTTTGGTAAGCATTGGTTGGGATCCCTGCAGCTAAAACGCGAGTGTGGCGCATCTCTAAACGCGCGAAAACTTACGAGAGAAAAGAGAGTTGATATAGGCGAGAATCTTGCACCCAAACACTTTCTAAATCGATAGACTTATACAAGTGAAATATACTTCTGTAGATTTAAGAAAGGGCCAAATCTAGCATCTTCAAAAATTCCACTAAGCATAGTTTGAGATGCCGACACCGAAATCGCGAGTGTGGCGCAATTCTAAATTCGGGAAAACACGCGAGAGAAAAAAAACATATATAAATGGGCGAGAATCGCCAACATTGTTCAAAGCGACAGAGTACCACAAGTGAAATACACGTGTGTAGGTTGAGAAAGGGCCAAATCTAGCATTTTTGAAAAGTCCAGTAAGCATAGTTTGAGATCCAAACACCAAAACCGCGAGAGTGGCGCATCTCTAAACGCGCGAGAACTTACGAGAGAAAAGAAAGTTGATATGGGTGAGAATATCCAACCCAAACCCTCTCCAAATCGATGGACTTCCACAAAATAAATACACGTGGGTAGATGTGGGGGAGGGCTAAAAGTTGCATCTTTAAAAAGTTAGGTAAGCATTGGTTGGGATCCCCGCTCTTAAAACGCGAGTGTAACGCATCTCTTAACGCGCGAGAACGTACGAGAGAAAAGAAAGTTGATATAGGCGAGAATCTCTTACCCAAGCACTGTCCAAAGCGAACGAGTTCCACAAGTGAAATACACGTGTGTAGATTTGGGAGAGGGTTAAAAGTAGCATCGTTAAAAAGTTAGGTAAGTTTTGTTTGGGATCCCCGCACCTAAAACAAGAGTTTGACGTATTTCTAAATGCGCGTGAACTTACGAGAGAAAAGGAAATTAAGTTGATAGGGGCGAGAATCTCTTACCCAAGCACTGTCCAAATCGATAGACTTCCTGAAGTGAAATACACGTGTGTAGATTTGGGGGAGGGCTAAAAGTAGCATCTTTAAAATGTTAGGTAAGCATTGGTCGGGATCCCCGCACCTAAAACGCGAGTGTAGCGCATCTCTAAACGCGCGAGAACTTACGAGAGAAAAGAAAGTTGATATGGGCGAGAATCTCCAACCTAAACACTGTGCAAATCGACAGTTTTCCACAAGTAAAATACGCGTGTGTAGATTCGAGGGAGGGCTTAAAGTAGCATCTTTAAAAAGTTTAGTAAGCATAGTTTGAGATGCTAACACCGAAGTCGAGAGTGTGGCTTATCTCTGAACGCGCGAAAACACGCGAGACTCTTACGATTCGTTGCGTGTACGAGCCATTGGCCAAGCGATTGGCCAAGTTATTGGTAGCCGTGCATGGTCACTTAAAGCACTGACAATGTATCTTAGCTCCATGTACCAAGTTTCTCCACTTTTTTTTTTTTTTTTTTTGCCCTCGGCTGGGTAATTGTGCGATATTTTCTACACAATAACTTCAATTGCCGAGCATGATAATACTGCACGTGGCTTCTACTGCCAATGACATACTTAGAGAAGTATTCCAGATCATCTGGGTTTTTATTCCTTAAGATCTGTTTTAGATTGATTAATCAAACGCTTCTCTACGCCCGGACAAGCATCTCGATGCAAGCTCAAAGTTTATTTGTGATGGCTTTCATTGGGTAAACAAGACATTTACGTCTGCTCGCCGCGCTCAACATCCATTCGTAGGCACTTTGGTATCTTTAAGTTCAGTTCGTAGATCTAAACTTGGTTCAGGGGGAGAAGCAGAGGAAAGTTCATGTTGTGTAATTCGTTCATCATTGCGGGATTACTTGATTTATCGGCATTCCCCGGTTTTGGCTGCTCACGTTTTTCTCCTGCCCAAGTCTTTGTTCACGTGTGTTTAGACGTGATCCCATACATAATGACCTTGTTTTGTTCCAGATTATTGGCGTCAGCTGAGTCAGCCATCATTTGAAAGCATCGGGTATGACTCGAACGCACTATTTACTTTTAAAGCACTGTTAATATCGTGACTTCATTTTAAAGCTTCTCTCATGTTTCATTCGCCCTTTCTGGTTTATTTTTCATTTCATATCATCGACATGTCACTGAAACAGATTATGACGCTTCTCTGGCCGCAAAACGAAGAACCCTAGTGAGAGTATGTAAGGAATGCTAGGAAAATTTCCTACCATTTCTCTGCGGTACTTTCAGTAGAAGCCCCGTGCTTCCCGTCATGGTTATGAAAAGAACTGTTGTTGGTGACTGACGTTTCGACAACGTGAGCGGAAGTCATCTTCAGAATCAAGTGAAGAGCGTTTGTGAATCGATGCTGTGTACATGTGTTCGAAAAAAAAACCTTGTATTTGAAACACTTTGTAACCTTTTAATTCAAATGTGTCGTTTAAATTCCATTGTGGTAAGTTACAAATATCTACATGACTTACAACTTATTGAAACAGACCAGAAAGCAACATAGAATTAAATTCAAATATTTATTTCATTAATTCACCTCGAGCTCATTCTTGTAATTACACCAATACTGGAGTGCACAGTTAAACATCAAAATACTTACAGCCAAACAAAATTTATAGTACATTAACTCACCTATGCATTTGCTATGAACTGTTCTGAAGATTAACAGTATTAATAAAACGTGCAACACGCAGTTCATTCCTTTCAGTTTCAATAAGGAAGAACCGACTTACAAAATCTTACAACTATTATGTGGCCGGTTGACACCAGAACCCAACTTTTACTTTTGACGTAAACAGAAAAAATAGCAGAAAAAATATATAATTGCATTCTTCACGAAAGTCTTGAAATCAAGCTATTGGCTCTTTTGACAGTGTCTATAACTAGATTGCAGTTTCTCACGCATCAATACTGCTCGTCTTCTGATTTGGTTCCTCGTTTTCTTCGTTTGTTTCCCTGGTGATGGTGATGTCATCGGAACTCTTCCGGGACAACATAGCTGGATCACGGAATGCTTTTATCGTCAGCAGGCCTTCTTTTGACAAGCATGACGTCACCGATCTGGGATCTACGTCATCGGGCAGCACAATACAACGACTGTACGTGTTACGTGACTGATGACGTTCAGATTCCTGTATTCCAGTGACGATCAGCATAATTCCACGGAGATGGAGCTTGATCTCTTCTGGTTTGAAACCCTTACAATACAACTTGGCCTCAAATTCACCGTCGTTTGCTTTGTCTTACTGTTGTTTTATGCCCTCGATGACGAGAACACCGTTATTCAGGTTAATTCGTGACGTGACAGTTGTCGGGTCGACACCTGGAGGAAGTTTGAAGACTCTCATGAACTCGCTTTTATCGAATCCATCTTCTTGTTCGCATTGATGCTGGCAATGTAAGATGATCTTTTCGCTATCTACCTCAAGCGAGATTTCTTCAGGTTGATAATGCCCAATAAGCGCACAAGCGATCTTTATTAGTCCCTGGTGAGGCTTTTCCATGGCTCGTTAGGAGTTTCCTTTTTGCTGTTCGTAAGCGCTAGCTAGAACGGCTTCTCTCCATAAATCATAGAAAATGCCATGGCCCCTAGGAGCTCGGTTGTAGTAACTGCAATGGGGAAAAAATGACAAAATGAATTGAATGCTAAGTGAAAACAGAGCTATAAATCCTCTTGACAAATAATAATTTCCCATCGCTGTTAGGTCCCTAAAAATTTGACAAAGTGGAATCTATTTTGTAATGTATATAGTTTTTAAAAGTAGTGGCTAAAAGTTTGAATTTGGATTTTAAACATTCTGTTGAATTGTATTTCTAAATATTACGCTGTCCAGCAGAGCTCTAAACTTCTTGTAAAATGTCTTCAGTTTCAACCACAAACCAACTCTCCAGCATGCACAAGGGTAAAAGATCAGGGCTAAAATCTTCCTCAGCCATTGCGATAGTAAATTTTCACAAAGGGCATACTACTGATGGAAGCTCAATCCCTTAGAAACTGATCTTAAATTTACCTGTATGGATCGTCGGTAGGAAATCGGTTAACGAGAGGCATATTGTCTTGAACTTCTTGTATATTTGTCTCTTCTTATATCTAACTCCCTTGAAAATTTTCTGAACTGATGACCAGTCAGATGAAAATCTCCTTTTAAACCGACGATCCTGTCCTAAAAGTTACTAAAATTACTAAAATTAAACACTTAGTCAATGCTTCGTAAGAATGACAGATAACATATTTATTATCCTGACACAATGTGACCGGACAAAAACGGTTTCACTTTCATTTTTCTCTCGAAATTTCCGAAAAAGATATTTATGATACTGAATTAGCGGGAGGTCCGTATTGACAAATATTGGTCGAGTTTTGTGTGTGTGTTCTTTTTTTGTTCTTTTTTTTTTTTTTTTTTTTTTTTCAGGTCCATCGACCGAACCGCACGCGAGGACCATCAAATTTAAAACGGCTTTATAAATTGATCCATCTCCAGGGTGCATTCTCGGTAAACGCGGTCGCGAAATGTAAGCATTTATTTAAGTTTCTCACTTCGCTTTTCTGAACATTTACCTGAAATTGTCCACCAAATGCAAACATGAAGTTACAAGGATTTCTGCTCAACATCATGTTTCTTTTTTTTCTTTTTTTTTCTTTTTTTTTTTTTTTGTAGACTATCCGTCAGCGGTCCATCTTGCAAAATAGCTTTCGGTATTGCAAAATTTGGACAGCTAAAGAGATCCGACCAATTTTACAATAACTCTCTAATTTCTCGCGTGCTGATTGGCTCATTTTCATTATCAATAAGAGTACAGACGGATAATCAAGTAGTTTACTGCGGAACCGCTCGCCTGCGGTTCGTGGTTCCACAGCCACTTTGACAATGTTTTGACGCAATTTATCATCAATAAGAGGACAGACGCATAAAAAATGACGTCAATTTGTTAATTAGAACTCACCTTTTCATCAGGAACAAATTCAGCCATATAATAAAAAAGAATTAAATCAATGAACCACTGGTAAACTGTCAGTAACCCTTAACTGGCAGAGAGACACAACTCGCTAGCACCATTTTAGAAACTTCATGGGAGAGCAAAAGTAACTGATCTACTTGGCTTGGCTATTTCACAATAATTTTTTAAAACTGAACGTTCGCCATTTTAAAACTTTCTAATCACCACTAATTAACTTAAATTAAACATCACATAATAAATTGAGCCGTGACACAATTTAAATTGCGCCAGTGATTCCAAATAATCTATCACAATCTTTAGATAGAATCGAATTAGGTGGTCGAGATGGCGTGACGCTATTTAAATTTAACTTTTCAATAACAGAGATGAGAACTACATATTTAAATCGAAATATTACACAATGTACATGATTGCATTTTTAATTCAACCTTTACAAAAGAGAAATGATAGCTGTGCATATTGAAATTAAACCATGGCATTATTGTAATGATGATTACATAATTAATTGACCAAACTAAAACTAAGCCATAATAAGAACATTCGTCAAACAGAAATAATGCAACAAATATTAATAATTACAAGGAGCTCCTGTAATCGGACCAGAAGCCCAGGCAACAAGGGAACAGTTGACGGCCCAGGTTTAGTATGAGACATGGAGATTCCAGATTATGGACTCCTTCAATCAAATATCACGTCTTAAAAATGAACAAGAACGTAACACCTACAGTATTTAGGTAGCACAGTGAAGTTAATCTCATACTTCAGCACACGAGTTTTTGCGAGTCTCATCAGAAAAATCTACACTACATCTGCTTGATTTGCTGAAAAACCCAGTGTGAATTAGGAGAACATCAACCAATCAAAACTAGCATGAGCCCTTTTTTACGAGAAGTCCAAAAATTTTCACGTGCAACAAAACCAAATGAGTACATGTCATGTTGCTTAGCGACAGTTCTTACAAGAAATCTAAAAATGTTATGAAAACTATCACGGGTGTTTTTAACCAATCGAGATTGTGATCCGTTTGTTAGTTACACCTAAATTCCACGTGTCTGACAATGCAGCTGGAAACCCTTATTTTAGTTTAGTTTTCACGGCAAGCTATCCAGTTATTTATTGTTTAATGCTTTCTCCTTTTTTTTAGAAATTACCCGCGTCAAAACAAAAATGAAAATGAAATAGTTTTTGCTACTCTCACTGAGTCATGGTCAACATGTTTTCTGTCATACTGACGAGGCATTAACTTAGTATATAATGTTACTAATTTCGATCGTTTTAGAAGAGAATCGTCGGGTATATAAGGGGGTCTTCAACTGAGCGATCATAAGTTTACAAAGTGTTCAAGGAAGTTACAAGCAAGATACAAGAAGAGACAAATATCAAGAGAAGAATTTCAAGACAGCATGCCTCTCGTTAACCGATTTCCAACCTACGATCCATTCAGGTAAATTTCAAATCATTGTCTTAGGCTCGGTAGTATGCACTTTGTAAAACGTTTCGATCGAAACGGCTCGGGAAGACTTTTAGCACGGATCTCTTACGCCTGTCTATGCTGAAGAATTGGTTTTTGATTGCAGCTGAAGACGTTTTACAAGAAGCTTAGGGCTCTGCTGAACAACGTACAAATACAATTACTCAACAAATAAAATGTTTAATATCCAAATTCAGAATTTTAGCCAGATTTACTGTAAACAAAATATGCACATACATTATAAGAAAGGTTCCACTTTATAAATTTTTAAGGGACCTAGATGCGTTCAGAAAATGTTATGTGTGAGGAAAATATATTGCTGTGTCTTTAGCGTTCAAATAATTCCATTTTTCCTATTGCAGTTACTACAACCGAGCTCCTAGAGGCTATGGCGTTTTCTTTGCTTTATGGAGAGAAACTGTTCTAGCTGGTGCTTACGAACAGCAACAAACAAACTACCAACGAGCCATGGAAAGGCCTCACCACGGAGCAGTAAAGATCGCTTGTGTTCTGATTGGGCATTACCAACCTGAAGAAATCTCGCTTGAGGTAGATAGCGAAAAGATCATCTTACATGGCCAGCATCAATGCGAACAAGAAGATGGATTCGATAAGAGCGAGTTCATGAGAGTCTTCAAACTTCCTCCAGGTGTCAACCCGACAACTGTCACGTCACGAATTAACCTAGATAACGGTGTTCTCGTCATCGAGGGCATAAAACAAGAGGAAGACAAAGCAAACGACGATGAATTTGAGGCCAAGTTGGATTTTAAGGGTTTCAAACCAGAAGAGATCAAGCTCCATCTCCGTGGAAATATGCTGACCGTCACTGGAATACAAGAATCTGAACGTCATCAGTCACATAAAACGTACAGTCGTTGTATTGTGCTGCCCGATGACGTAGATCCCAGATCGGTGACGTCATGCTTGTCAAAGGAAGGCCTGCTGACGATAAAAGCATCACGTGATCCAGCCATGTTGTCCCGCAAGAGCTCCGATGACATCACCATCAACAGGGAAACAAAGGAGGAGCAAAAACAAAGGATGACCAGCGCTGATGCCTGAGAAATTGCAATTTAGTTATAGACATTGTTAAAAGAGCCAATAGCTTAATTCTTAAACTTTCATGAAATATGCAATTATATATTTTTCTACTTTTTTTTAATCAAACGTAGTTAATTTCGTCTCATGTAAAGTTAAGTTTTGTTGCCGATCTACCGGCCACATTATGGTCCGTAAGATTTCGTAAGATTTCGGTTCTTTCTTGTTGAAAATGAAACCGTATTTCTTTGCTTTATTTAGAAAATACTATTTTCAGAACTTTATGTAGCAAATGCATGGTTTACGCTACTTGTTATTAAGTTTCTAGAGTTGTGATAATTTATTTTAGATATTTTATTGTGTCCTTCAGTATTGGTGTAATTACAAGCGAGGTGGATTAATGAAATAAATATTTGAAATTATTATATGTCGCTTTCTGGTCTATCCTGCAAAGTTTTCAGTCTTGCACATATTTCTAACTTACCACAATGTAATTCAAACAGCACAATTGAATTAAAAGGTTAAAACGTAGTTCAAATACAAGGTTTTTTTAGCAAATGATGTGAACAGAACGTAGTTTTAATACGTGGCTTTATTCTAAACGAGGTAAACAGCATCGACTGACTAACACTATTCAGTTAACTCTGAAGATATCTTCCGCTTCATTAGGTTGTCGAAACGTCAGTCACCAACAACAGTTATTTTCATAACTACCCTACCCCGGACGATCACACTATACTAACTACTGATGCCAACAGGGTTGTTTTAAAGACCTTTTCGACCAAATGTTGCCTAGGGCTTCGAATCAGATTCTTACAGGATCGCAGAACAAGGCAGTGAGACACTATATTGTCACTAATCCTTTAATTGGATAACGTCGCAAAAGTGAGACATATCAAATTTCATGAGATAGAAAAAAAGATTTTTTTTTAATGTTTATTATTTCGTAGTAAACATCAACACAACACTTAATTCACATGAAAACATGAAAATTAAATCAAAGAAACCACATCACGTTACAATAAAATTTACAAAAAGCATCACGTTGCTAATGTAATTCTCCTGATTTTTTGAAAAACTTCTTTTTACCTCTACATAACTTAAATTGGACATAACAAAGTAACTGAAGGTGTTAAATAATTAAAATGTTACCATTAAGTTAACATTCCAGTCAAACCGAGTGAAGCGTGTCCCACTCCCTAGTCATTTCATATATCAATATGGAACTGATTTTTTTTTGGAACAATAAACCCATTTAGCGGTATTCTTGAAACACTAGTGGGTTCAATTTTCCGATATTCAGTTCATTTTTGCATTCTTGAAACGACTGGCGGGTTCAATATTCAAATAATCAATTCATTAATGTAATGTTGAGGGGATCGCTTCACTTCGTTTGACTGTAAGATCATTCAAAATAAACTATTGCAATCTATAAATAGAATCATTGCATATTTAAATTAGACCACGACAAAGTCAAAATGCTTCACGTTATTTAAAGATGATTTCCAGGTCCGTACTTCGCACTCTCGAGGATTTGTTTACGTTTTTGTTTTGTTTTACAAAATTTTTAAATGTTAAAACATTTCGCAGCTACTTACAGGAACAAAATTCAAAGTTTTATGTTAGCCGCCATTACGAATGCGAAGCTTTTATCTTTGGTCTTTCTGACATTTAACAATTATTCGCCAAGGCAAAGTAAACATTGGTGAATATTCACCAATGTTCACTAAGCCTGAGATGAATAATTCTTTTAGTATAATTTTTAGAGGTAAATATCAAGGACTACAAAATAACGGACTAAAACATAAAAACAAGTACAGGCGCAATTGTTCGTGTGCATATATGCAGCCGTAGTTTTGATAATAAGCTTACATGTATTCCGATTGTGAATAAAGTTACTCACCGAGTTCGGCAGTAAAACAAACGAACGAAACACTACCAAAAATAAATTCATCCGGTACCTTTGTTTTATCGTTGTTGACTTCATTCAGAGTTGTCATCATCGCATAAAAATGAGTAGCTTTGGTCTGAAGAAAAATAAATTTCGGTCACTAGATCTGACCTGCTGGCGATCGACGCAACCACTGCGTTTACGATTCTTAAAAACCTCGAATTCGAGTTCTTGAGAAGATTTTTGGTCCAAGGGCGACAGCAGTCATTTTGAACATTCTCCATCCTTTCAAAAATCCTAGATTTGGAGTGATGTCTTTCGAATAAATGAAAACTTCATTCAGCAACTGTCCGCCACGTTTCCATGCCGAGGTGGCAAAAACGGCGAGCTTAGTAGCCAAGCTCTAGCGGGGTGAATATAGCGTCATATATAATGAGCTTTTCGACCAATCAGAATGTCCAATTCTTATATTCACCTGTGGAAATTATACTGATACAAGATGAAACAACGTTACATATTAAAGCAACTGTTGGACAAAATAATCGAAGAGCCACTGCCTGTAAATATGGAGAATCCAACGACATTTCGGAAAATTCGGATTTTCTTTTATTACGTCAAAAAGACGACTGCGCAATCCAAGTTCTTGCTCGCTCGTCCAAAAAAGGCGCAATTGGTCAAAATACCCTTTATAGTTTTTCGTCTAACGCGCTTAATTTTCACGGGCCAAACTAACCATTTAGATACGGTATACCTATAACATAGCTCTTCTTTTAAAGTTTCATTTTGTTCAGAGATTCGTATACTAGAAGAGTTATGACCCTCCAAAATCAGTTGAAATTTTACATGTAAATTGAAATTGCGACAGTTGTATTTTTCAAACGGAGAAGAAGTAAACAAAACATATTTACTTCAAGATAACGTTAAACTCAGAGAAATGATCAAAGTGTAAATTACAAACTGTGTGAATATGAAATCCAGGCAAGTTCTTTTGTTTCTGTACTGGCCTATTGAAAATGTGCAATTTTGCATAAATTCCATCGGTCATCTTGGTTGACTGAGCGGTATTTCGAACTTTCCTAGATTTCGCCAAAATGTGAACTCGCTGTAGCTTTAAAGGTGTATTTCTGAAAATAGTTCACCGAAAGGGTCTTTTTGACGCAATAAAAGAAAATACGAAATTTCCGACCTGTCGTCGGATTCTCCATATATATAGGCAGTGCCTCTTAATATGCAAGAAAAATAAGGTAAGCGGTTGACAATTGTAAAATAAAGAAGCCTCGACTGTGCTCCGTTCGGTTCTGTTCTGTTGTGTTCTGTTCTGTTGTAAAGCACGAAAAACGTGTAGAGGGAAACACGAGACGTATTCGAGTGTCATTCCCTACTTCTTGAGTGCTCTACCGCTTCCTAAGTGCTTTACAACAGAACAGAGCAAAGTCGAGGCTTCTTTACTTGTTTTATGATAGAGAGTCCATCAATTTCCCCACACATTTAGCTAACATCATCAACCAAACTTTATTTCCAAAGGAGGAAAAGTAGTGTCAGCGTGCATCTGTCCCTGATAAAGCATGCTAAAATAAGCCAATCACAATCCCAGTTAGAATTGTTCAAATAATTTTATTTGCTAACGAGACAACAGCTGTCAATCACAAACTGGACATCAGCTAAACTTCCAGTTTCGAGTACCTTTGGAAAGAAGTACGATCGCTTCAAAAATGGCTTTTTAGTTTGATTCAAAAATAAAGATCCAAAAGTTGCTAGTCCACAGGATTCCAGCCGCATTCTGGCTCACGAAAACGTGCACTTTTCCAATGGAAATTCCGAAACAAAGAGCTCAAAGTTTGCGGATGAAAATTCGAAATGCTGAGCTGTATTTGAAAGAAGCTACGGTTATTTACGGCTTGCAAGATGACCCGAACTAGCGTCAAAGTTTGAAAGACTAAACTGCTACCACTGGTTCTACTCCGAGTACAGGAAAAAATAGCACAGCAAGCTTTCGACCGATCACTCTTCGGTTGAGCGTCGTAATTGTCGACCTTCACTTCGCTGAGATGACCGGAGATCGCTATTTAGCTGAAGTTTTGCTTGAGCATTTTTACAAAAATAAAGATTCTTATGCATAGTAGACAGAGACGGCTCAATTGGTGTTTTCTATCGTTTTACTTCTAAAGTATAATTTCTGCCTTCGTAACAAATAATATATAGATTTAGGCCAGCCTAAAAGCGTAGCCCCTGGGCCGGGTTGTTTAGAAGCAAATTAGCCTAACCCAGGAAAAGGTAGAATTCTGATTTGAGTTTTTTAACTTTGCGTTGAGGTTTTCGGTATATTGTTTAGCCTTCTGTTTCGGGTTTTAAAAATCACCATATACACAAAACAAAACAGCAAGAAACGTTTGTATAGAAGAAAAAGTTATAATTCGGTTAACTTTTAATCCTGGGTTAGCGTTACCCGGCTTCCGAACAGTCCTGCCCTGTTATCAACAAGTTAACCTAGGATGAGCCCCCGACCCAATCGAAAAACCAGCACTTGGTCAGCGGTCAACTGTAAAAAAGCACTCGACCTCGATGAGCTGTAAACTTGAGCCCGCGATATGGTCACGTGATACTGGTCAGCGGATACCTTGTTTTGACAGGTGTCAATTGATCATAATTTGGATGTCCAATAACAAAGAAGTACACGGTAGACCAAGGCTGCATATCTCTGTCAACCTATTATTTGGAGTATAGCCGCCATGTTGCGCGACTCCGTCGTCGTCGTCGCCGTCGCCGTCGCCGTCGCCGTCGTGCGTACGCGCCCACAAGCAATACCGCGAGCCATGATAACCACGAGAAAATCAGCTCATGGGTTTCTTTTTCTCTTCTATATGAGTATGGGGCTCCGCTTGGCGGCCCTTTGGGCCGCTGGAGCTCCGCTATAACGTCTTTTGTCCGGAAGCTTTCGCTAGGTTGAGAATTTGTTTTTCGCTAAGTGATTAAGCTAACCGTTCTGTCCGAATATGGAAGAAAGACACAACTCGCTAGTATCATTTTAGAAACTTCATGGGATACAAAGAAATAACTGACGCTACTTCGCGATAATTTTTGGATGCTCAACATTCGCCCTTTTAAAACATTCTAATCCCCATCAGGTAACTTAAATTGAACATCACAAAATACATTGAGCCGTGACACAATTTAAATTGCGCCAGCGAATCAGTTACCTAATTCGAAATAATTTATTACAATCTGTAAATAGAATCGTATCATTACCTGTATTGGGTAGTCGAGATGGCGTTACATTATTTAAATTTAACGTTTAAATAACAGAAATGACAATTGCATATTCAAATCGAAACATTACACAATGTACATGATGATTGCATATTTAAATTCAACCTCTACATAACAGAAATGATGGCTGTGCATATTTAAATTAAACCATGGCAAAATTATAATGATGATTGTATGATTGATTGAACAAATTAAAACTAAGCCGTATAACATCATTCGTCAAACAGAAATAATGCGACAAATGTTAATAATTACAAGAAGCTCCTGTAATCGGATCAGAAGCCCAGGCAATAAGGGAAGAGTTGACTCCCAGGCTTAGTATGAAGGATGGAGATTCCAGATTATGGGCTCTTGCAATCAAATATTACTTCTTTACAATGAACAAGAACCAAACACCTATTTAAGCAGCACAGTGAAGCTAATCTCATGCTTTCAACTCACGAGTTTTTTCGACTCATAAAAAAATCTAAACTATATCTGCTTGATTTGCTGAAAAACCCAGGGTGAATTAGGACAACATCAACCAATCAAAACTAGCATGAGCCCTTTTTTACGAGAAAAAGTGTCACGTGCAACAACACCAAATGAGTATGAGTTCTTACAAGAAATCTGAAAATCTTATGGAAACTATCACGGGTTCTTTTAACCAATCGAGATTGTGATCCCTTTGTTAGTTTCACCTAAATTCCACGTGTCTGAGCATGCAGCCGGAAACCCTTATCAAGCCAACAAAGTTTACTTTTCACGTAAAGCTATCCAGTTATTTAGTGTTTAATTCTTTCTCTTTTTTTAGAAATTACTCGCATGAGCGCGAAAAATGAAAATGAAATAGTTTTTGCCACTCTCACTGAGTCATGGTCAACATGTTTTCTGTCACACTGACGAGGCATTAACTTAGTGTATAATTTTACTAATTTCGATCGTTTTAGCAGAGAATCGTCGGGTATATAAAGGGGTCTTCAACTGGGCGATCATAAGTTTAAAAAGTGTTCGAGGAAGTGACAAGCAAGATACAAGAAGAGACAAATATCAATAGAAGAAGTTCAAGACAGCATGCCTCTCGTTAACCGATTTCCAACCTACGATCCATTCAGGTAAATTTCAAATCATTTTCTGAGGCTCGGTAGTAAGCACTTTGTAAATTTCGATCGAAACGGCTAAGGAAGATTTTAGCACTGATCTTTTACGCCTGTGTATGCTGGAGAATTGGTTTGTGGTTGCAACTGAAGACATTTTACAGGAAGCTTAGGGCTCTGAACAGCGTACAAATACAATTACTGGAAAAAACAATGTTTAATATCCAAATTCAGAATTTTAGCCAGATTTATTGTAAACAAAATATGTACATACACTATAAGAAAGGTTCCACTTTATAAAATTTTACGGGTGCTAAATGTGTTCAGAAAATTTTTTGTCAAGAAAATACATTATTGTGTTTTTAGCGTTCAAATAATTCAATTTTTCCTATAACAGTTACTACAACCGAGCTCCTAGAGGCTATGGCGGTTTCTATGATTTATGGAAAGAAACTGTCCTAGCTAGTGCTTACGAACAGCAAAAAGGAAACTCCCAGCGAGCCATGGAAAGGCCTCACCAGGGAACAATAAAGATCGCTTGTGTTCTGATTGAGCATTACCAACCTGAAGAAATCTCGCTTGAGGTAGATAGCGAAAAGATCATCTTACATGGCCAGCATGAACACGAACAAGAAGATGGATTCAATAAGAGCGAGTTCATGAGAGTCTTCAAACTTCCTCCAGGTGTCGACCCGACAACTGTCACGTCACGAATTAACCTAAATAACGGTGTTCTCATCATCGAGGGCACAAAACAAGAGGAAGAAAAAGCAAACGACGGTGAATTTGAGGCCAAGTTGAATTTCAGAGGTTTCAAACCAGAAGAGATCAAGCTCCATCTCCGTGGAAATATGCTGACCGTCACTGGAATACAGGAATCTGAACGTCATCAGTCACGTAACACGTACAGTCGTTGTATTGTGCTGCCCGATGACGTAGATCCCAGATTGGTGACGTCATGCTTGTCAAAAGAAGGTCTGTTGACAATAAGAGCATCACGTGATCCAGCTATGTTTTGCCGCAAGAGTTCAGATGACATCACCATCACCAGGGAAACAAACGAAGAACCAAAAGAGGAGACGACCAGCGCTGATGCAGGACAAACTGCAATCTAGCTATAGACACTGTTAAAAGCGCCAACGGCTTAATTTTAAGACTTTCATGAAATGTGCGATTATCTATTTTTTTTTCTGCTATTTTTTGCTTCTTTATCAAAAGTATTTAATTACGTCTAATGTAAAACCTGAGTTTAGGTGATCTACCGGCCACACAATAGTCGTAAGATTTCATAAGAAACTGAAACCAATGAACTCCGTGCTGCATGTTTTAATATATACCGTTGATTTATTTAATTAACAAATTTATATAGCAATTACATGGGTGAGGTAATTTAGGATAAATGTTGTTTCGTTGTAATTACTTAGATGTTTAGCTGTGTATTCCAGTTTTGGCGTAATTACAAGCAAGGTGAATTAATGAAATAAATATTTGATATTATTTCTACGTTACTTTCTGGTCTGTTTCGGCAAGTCATGCGGATATTTTTAACTTACCCCAATGTAATTTCAACGGCACGTTTGAATCAAAAAGTTAGAACGTGGTTCAAATACAAAGGTTTTTCCAACACATGTAAGCAGGTTTGCTTCAGATACCCCTTTAATCAAATGTAGGTCTGGCCTTCAAATCAGATTTTAACAGCATCGCAGAACAAGGCAGTGAGAAACTGAATTGTCACTAATCCTTTAACTGGAAAATGTCACAAAAGTAACATTTACCAAATTTCGTGAGATAGGAAAAAAGCCTTTCTAATTCGTTTTGCGTATTTCTTTTCATGACAAACATCAATACAACACTTCGCTCACATGTAAATTAAATAAAAGAAACCACATTACGTTACAATAAAATTTACAGAAAGCATTACGTTACTAATGTAAGCTACTTGGCCCTGGGCACTTAGCAACAATGCAAATACTGTTGGTTCATTTAAAACCTTCTTTTTACTACTACATAACTTACATTGAACATAACAAAATAAATTCAGTTGCTAAATAATGTGAATTTCACCATTGCGTCATTTAGATCATTCAAAACAAACTATTACAGTATATAAAAAAACTCATTACACATTTAAATTTAACCACGACGTAGTCGAAATACGTCACGTTATTTAAAGATGATTCCCAGTCCGTTCTGCGCACTCTCGAGGGTTTGTTTACGTTTTTGTTTTGTTTCACAAAATCTAACATTTTGCAACCACTCACCTGGGCAAAATTCAAAGTTTTATCTTGACCTTCCTTACGAATGCAATGCTTTGTTCTTTGGTATTTCTGATTTTACAAGATGAAACAACGTTGTTTATCAAAGCAACCGTTGGACAAAATAATGAATAACATCACTTTGTATGCCATCGACTGAGACTCACAAACATGGTGAAACTGAATCTGCGTAGTACGGATTTGGAATCAGTTTTAAATCGTGCCATCACATAACATAAATGAGCATTGCATATTAAAATTAAACCATTGAATAATATAATGACGAATTCACATTTATATGAATTTAATCACTTCAAAAAATACTAATTAGGACTGCATATTTAAATTAAACTATTTGATAATATAAATAATGATGGCATATTTATATAGAATGCACCATTACATAATATGATTGCATAATTAAACTAAACTATTTCCATATATAAATGATGACTCCATATTTCTATAGATAGCAACATTGCATAATGTAAATGATGACTGCATATTTATATTAATTAAACTATTGCATAATATGAATGCTAATTGCATTATTCAGTTGAACACTGGACAATGTTCATGATAATTACACATCTAAATTGAGTCATTGCATAATTTAACAAAAGTTACCACCATAAAAATGAAACAAAACCAAAAAAATTACAATCGAGCTATAATAAGATATCTTAGCAAAGAAACGAGGGTTGCCCTGTTCATAAACATGTAATATATACCTCAAAGATATTCCAGAAATTTGCGTTGCCTAAACATGTTTCATTCATCTCTCCTTTTCTTGAATTCCCACCCTCCTGCACCGTCCAGTTTCAAATTAAAGTCGTGGAGCTAAAGAATAAAAAACGAGCAAAGGAGAATAAAAAGGAGAAATATTATTGAAAATTACGAAATAATTAAAATTAAAGAATTCGCTGCATTTGTACATACCCTGCAAATGATATCTCTACGCAGAACTTTTACCTTTTGTTTTAATCACTTTATACTGTATGCCATTTAATCCATTTAATTTGATGTAATGGGAGTCACGGCAATGGTTTAAAAGAAAACGATCATCTTTCTTCGTCAAACGTACCTTAGTGTGTATTTGCACGCGCTCGTGTGCCCGCTAATGACGCGGAAAATTATGTGCAGTAAGGATTTGCAATGCAATTTAGCCCAAAATTCACAACCGTGCACTGACCTATCAGAGAAGCTACATGGTTCTCTGTAGAATGACGTCATAGGATAGAAGCACTGAAAGCGCCAACACAACGCGAGAATATAAGAGTATGAAATTTAATTGTCGCACAAATTACATACCTCTCTCAGTGACTTTCTATGGCCGACACTAACGACTGTAATACCACGCTGTTTACAGGATGAATACAGTTTGGTCTCCGAGGCCACATCTAAGTCGCTTGTAGCTTCGTCAAGAACTGTGGGGAAAAAATAAACCAAAAAGAAAACAATTCAAAGTGATTTCGTCTGGAAATCAAACTGCTAGTTCGGTCAATTGTCCGCAAAGAAGTAATTCAAGGCTACGTAGGTGCAACTAGAGGTCGTTGAAAGAGCAAATGAGCGAAGGACAGCCTGCGCATCTCTCCAGGGGACAACACGTGCTCCCTATATCCAACAAATAACATAGTATTATCCTCAGGACAAGCAGCTATCTTTAGACCTGCACCTACTTTAGCCTTCCATTAAGCTCTGTTAGGTGTAGGAGTCGGAGCTCTCCACTAGACTGTACTCGACACCCAGCTCGCTCTTAGTCTATGGTTTTTTGGGACTCCATGGTAGTGATAAACAAGGCAGATTGAGTTAACTTCGAATTCAACCTCTCGTGGAATCTGACCCAGCTCAAACTATTTTTATGCATGACAGTTGGCGAGAGCTTTCTCAGTTTGACAGGCAGATGATGCTAACTGTTGTGTGCTTTAAGTCTGAGTGTTTGACCGCGGAAGAAAGTGAGTATAGATAAACCTCTTGTCCG
Source organism: Orbicella franksi (assembly GCF_964199315.1). Taxonomy (NCBI): domain Eukaryota; kingdom Metazoa; phylum Cnidaria; class Anthozoa; order Scleractinia; family Merulinidae; genus Orbicella; species Orbicella franksi. The sequence continues at coordinate 27,488,544 of NC_138148.1, read as the reverse complement.
TACTGTTCAAACACGTTTTTTTGAACATTGTTGAGCAGGGTTGGGAAATGAAAATAAAATGTCAATGAAGCAGTGCAATTTCAAGTCATACGTGCTTGATTGCTTGATCAATATTGAATTAGAAGAATATTAAAAAAAACGTTTTTAGCTTTGGCAATTTCTACGAGACACAGAGAATTCCTAATTTCCCCGTTGTAAGGATTGGTGAAGCAAAACTATAAATACTTACCAAATGGAAACCACAGGGTTATCAAGACTACCAACTGGGGTACACAGAGATTTCTGAAGAAACAAGAGATGGAAACACCCAGAACAGCATTGTTAAAATTATAATGAAGAATAATCAAATGAAACTTCCGAAGGATAGTTTGAAAACGGGACAGCCTGCGCGAAAACTCTCTCTTGGGAGATTTTGGGGTAGAACTTGTTCGTACACTACACTAGAAACCCTTGGAATCAGAATAAGGGTCCCCTTAACGGTACACCCTAGGAGCGTAAACCAGAATAAGTGTCTTATGTGAGTACATAAAGCGATCCAAAGCAAGCAAACAACACGGTACAACCTTTATACTTTACTCGCATGGAAGACACAGTTCGAAGACGCGTACAGAATCAAAGACTTACTTCGATGACCATAACCACAGCTTACGATGAGAACGATAACTAAGCGATGGTATATAAACTTGAGCTTGTGTAACAGTAAACGCTTGTATCTCGACGTTACTTGCACCTTACTTGACCTCGTACGAAGTGATATACGATAACTGTTCGGTTTGTATGATGCAACTTGTACGGTTTCGAAAACTAAAACGAAAAAATAAATCACAATAAATACTAGAAATCTCTAGTGAATAGAAAAGTAAACCATAACTTACGTTTGTGTCCTCTGATAACGGCTGTGAAACACGATAAACTGTAGAGAAACTATGCTCCGAAACGATCTCACCGTAAGACGTTTTTTACCTTCGATTGAGCACATGGTTTTTAATTACTCTAGCAACGCATTTTGGGGTGGTATGCCAAAGCGGCGTGACATCACGCGTGTGATCCTCGAGTCGTAAGGTAACGGCAGTGACATCCTATAAAATGGACACTCGTGGTGTCAGAAAAAGGGTCCTCTCAGGGGAGTAAGGGGAAGTTTAAAAAGTACTCTTTTAATGCAGGTGGAATCACGAAGAACTGTTCCCTTACAATTAAGAGGTTTTTAACGAACGGGATATATCTATTGGCACAGGTTTAAATGTGCCATTTCACGAATCGATTTCACGAGCTCATGAGATGCTTTCTCAGTCAAAATTCCTAAAGAGCATTTTCACAGAAGTACAACGTAGGTAGGACTTTAAGGTCATTCCACTGAAATAGAACCTGCACTGAGATTTTTGTCAAACTTTGCCTATTGATTGCTTATATTATGGGAACTTAAATTTTGAAATAAAAATGAGGGGTCCCCATGTTCGTTTAGGAGCAAAAGTTTATACCCATATAAATGCTTATAATAGCACCATGATTGTAGTCACGATTGCTTGCCAAATTCACGTTTCCGACGATTGCTCTTTGTTCTACACTGAGAATTGGTCCATATTTAATTTACACAGAGAAATTTATTACTCAATTCAAAACAACAGAAAAAAATGATAGGTCACCATACTCGTTTGCAAGAAAACGACGATTTACCTCTATGGCGAGGTCCAACTGTAAAGAAAAAGCCGCCATTTTTTGATGCGCGCGCGCTAATCACGCGTGAAATTATGCGCAGTAGGGATGTGTAATGCAATACTGGGGAATAACCTTAATTTACTTAAATTAACATTTAAAGCGCTTCATGATCCTTCTTGGCCATCCTATTTGTCTTTACAACGAGCAACTATAACAGGCTTATAGTCCCCAATGAAAACGGAATCTTTGAGGATACTGCTGCGTGTCTATTTAATAGTCTTCCGAAAAATATGAAAACTTGTGGTGACTATTACATTTTTAGTTGTAAATTACATAAATTCTTAACATTGCATGCTTTATTTTAAATGAATATTCTTTTAAATATTTCCACGAGACACATCACACTTTTAGACATTTTAATTGTAATTATTCTTAACTTTGTACATACATTGAGTGTCTACACGTAATCACTGTTTTTTCTGTTTATTCGTTAATCAGATTTAGTTTAGTGGGTTTTGTAATTTATTAGTTAGTAAAAGATGAAGAGCCATTTTTTGTATGGATACTCTGTTAATAAACATTATTATTATTATTATTATTATTATTATTTTATTTATTTATTTTTTTTAAATAATAACAATGTTTATTGTGACAAAAACTAGAGCTAAGCTTTACAAAATGCTATAATATTTACATAATTTGATGTCTGTTAAACCTGTAAAACATGTTTCCGTATCTAATCATGATATCATGGTTACTACAACTAATACTAATACTACTATCATCATCATAACATTAATTAACATATTCCATACAAATTGGTATATACAAGGTAAAAGTAAGTAAAAGAAATAAACTATTAAAACCTATTTCAACAGTGTTTACATAATGGCTCCCTCCTGGGTTTCAACGTCAATATCAATGTTCTTAAAGTCACAAAAGGCTTTCCTTCTAGCTCTTGAACCTCTTAGGCAGATTATTATTATTATTATTATTATCATTATTATTATTATTATTATCATTATTATTATTATTATTATTATTATTAAAAACAAAAGAGTAGGAAATTTACCAGTCCAACATTTTCCAGAAGCTCAAGAAGTTTCTCATTTTCACTGCTTTCTGCGCACAAACCTACAACAGAAGAAACTCAACTCAACAATATTGTAAAAACAGTCAAGAAAACAAATACCACTCTTGGTAAATCGTCGTTTTGGCGTCGAACAGTTTCTGATTCTTATCATCCATTCAAAAACAAGCACTTCTACTAATGAGTTCTCCGAAAATAGTCAAGTCAGCATGTCGTAACGGAAACCTGTCGCGTTGCTTAGAAACTCCGCTGAGAAAAACGCGGGCTTTGTCAGTTCTCGGAGACGGGACGTTGACTTCAACTAGTATTTATTCCCAAACATAAATAGGCCAAAAACATGTTTCCTGTTCCATAAACTATTATTACCTGAGTTATCTCCATAAGAGGGATCTTCGTGAGGGTAAGTTAACTAGAAAACGAGCAAAACATGCGATTTATACAAATTTTGTTGAGTTTTTGCTGCGGAGCGAGCGTAGCGAGCGAGCAGCAACATAATCAGGATTTAACAAGAATATATAGAAGAGGGTACGAATTCTCGAATTCATCACTTTTTACCAGAATGCATTGCAGTTAACCAGACTGCACTGCGCCACTTTTACCAGAGTGCATTGCGCCTCGAACAACACGAGGATGTCATACTCGTCGAGCCGTCGTCCTTTTTCGCGTGGATTCCACTGAGAAAGTTTGCTCTGATTTACCTGTAAAGCGATGTGAAGGAGATCGTGCTTGACTTTTACAACTCTTGCTATGCGGTATGTGAAAGTTTTTAAATCTGGACGATTAATTGTGACATCTTAATCTTAGTATGTCATTTCTTAGCAGTCTCGCCTCCTTCGTCGAATTCTTAAATGAAGAGAAATCATCGTTACTAAGGCCTGTAGAATAATTAAAACAAACGAAAACCGTGGAACACGCTGATTTCATATATGCTGCAATCTATTCCTTTTCATTGAAACATGAATTTAAGCTAAAGCTTGAGCATTTTCACACATCGCGATGAACACGTTCTCGACACAGTCTGCCAAGTTCTAGAGATATTTAATGCGTACCAGTACAGAATTTATAAGTTAGATTTCTGCTCCTACAATTTCCACATCTTTCGATTTTCGCGATCTGGTAAAGGGGAGGCTGATGTGTATCGTTTTATGTCCACACATACTTCAGATAACGATGTGCTTTTTTGTCTCGATCCTTTGTCACACCTCGCCATCGATGCGTCATCATGCATGAAGTTGATGCATACAAGGACAGATTTTAAGTGACACCACGATTTGACACTACTTTGAGAAATAACAATTAATTTAAGTTTTGAAACGCGCAGATAGATGAATCACGGCATTAAATATGTCACTATCAACAGAATGTGCCGCAGCGTTACTATCTTTTAGATACCCTAGTATTAAAATATATTCTGCAAATCGGAGTGATTGCTAAAGATTTATTTCGGTAGTTCAAAACAGTTTCAAGATTGAATGGAAGCCCATGATATGTCATTACTTGTTTGATACGTACAATTGGCGTATCTTGAATCTATTTGGTTTTTGATGCCGTAAAAGCCTTGAAATAAACCTTCTTTTCAACATGAAATAGCTTTACACGGAGTGTGTACTTTCGCCGGAACAGTCCTGTCTCTTTTTCTCCCGTTCGACTACTGTAAATTCTTTAGTAGGTAAGATAGTAAGTAAGTTAGTAAGTAAGACTGCTAATATTTTCTGAATGAGTTTACCTGTTGTCGTAATGGCGGAAGGAATTTCAAGACCTCCCCTATGAAAGATGTTGATCAAAACTCAAACAAAATTTTATATTAGTGAGATGGCACCACTCTAAGACGTATGTTCGCGGCGATTCGTCAAGTGTCTGTGATTGGTTATAATATGCGAGCGAAAATTCGAATCCAAGTAAAAATACAGCTAGAAACACCTTAGGCATGATTCCTGTAAAGCTACGTGTGTGGCACGGAGATAGACTTCAGTTTCCTTGAAAGCTAACATATATGTCAGGAAGCTATTTTATTAGATAAAAAAAAAAACTTGTTATACTTATTTATTTGTCAGAATTTTTTAAACATGGCCGTCGTTGATGACAGTTTTAATTGTAAAACTTAAGAAGTACCTTGATAAAATAAAGGTGTAATTACTTAATCCAGGAAATATTTAGAATAATTATACTGAAGCAACTCGTACCTGAGAGAGGACTCCATATTCCACAAAGGATTCTAAATAACGAACTCTTTCCACTTCCTATGGATAACGATTCCAAGTATTGATTATATTCCAAGTAAAGATACTTGTTAGCTTGATCCAAATAGTTTCCTTGTGACTTTCCCTCCTCTCTGTAGTGAGCATTTTCTAGAGAAAAAGGCTTTCTAGACTGTCAGCATTTTGGTAACTTAGTGGTTGGAAAGATATTTGTTTTAACAGCATAATTATAGGTCTTAGTTCTATAAGCCAGAAGAAAAGTACAAGTTGCAACTTTTGCAATGGTTCCATTTTCTGGCTAGTGAGATGACCTTGACTCTTCTATTTGAATAAAAGCTTTCTGTCGAAGAATTCTAATTACCTGCATTTCCTGTTATAAGAATACTTTTTTCCAAAGTTGATTTCCAAATCTAGATCTTAAAAAACACAAAGAACCTCGCCATAACGAAGTAAATTAACAACACATCAAAAATGTAGGTAGTATGTTTATGGACTCTTGTTTAGAAGTTTCCATTAGTTTCTTTACTAGCAAGGGATGCCCTTCCATTCTGAGACCCATTTCTCTTTCACTTTCACAAAAACTCACTACTCCCCGATAATTCAATCACATAGAGCAGTTTTCACTTGAGTGACGCTTTGTAATTGGTTTTGCCATATTACGCTACTCGATTGGCTTAAAAAAAACACTCGCACCACTTTTTCATCCAATCCGAAGTAAAACGTAAACCAATCGCTACTCGCTCCCACGCGTTTTCCCGTGCTTCACGTCAGCTACACGTAATTACTTTAAGTTTTGATTGGTTCTTTAGACCCCTAATACAATAGGTGTAGAACCTTGTATACTAGCAGATTAATCGCCTTTATTTGTCGCCTTTATTGCTTGACAATTTACGTCCAAGTATAATACTTCCTATATATTCAAAATATAATAAACGAATGCCGCACCGCCATAAAATCATCTCACCATTAACGAGGGGATCAGTGCAATTTGGTGGAGCAAACGAAACATTACTGAGCTTGGAAATTGCATCCCTTCTGTGTGGAGCCAAATTCTCAGCACTGAAACAACGAGAGATTTTTGTTAAATAATGTTGTATCGAGCCTGACACAACTTGACAAGCATATATGTACTTATTTTAAGAGTGCCTGCGTGTAAAAATCAGACAAATTCTTAATTTCGCGGCAAGGGTCGAAAATTCGATTTCGCTCATATTCCTATGGTAGATAGGCTAGGGCATGACAAAAACTACTGGATAGTTTTTTTGGCAAAATGTCCTTTTATTTCAAAGAAATATGCAAATTACCAAATTCCGTTAAAATCGTCATTTGACGCACCATGTTATTAAACAAGTTTGAGTGCCTCGCATGCAAAACCACAAGAAACTAACCAATAGACTAACCTATAGAGACGTTTTTGTTATGAAATTTACGCATAGTGTGTGTGAGCACAAAACAAAAGATTGTGCACGGTCGTGGAACTTCCAACCAAACGCATAATCTTAGTGCTTTTGTTGGTTGTTGTTTTGTTGTCTTTGTTTGGTATTTTTGTTTGGACTTTGTAAACGCCATTTCGCACAAACGCCTGCCTCCAAACCCTATGGGATTTGAGGTTAAAAATTCCAGTTCATCAAGGGATCATCTGTTGCTTCAGTTTGGTATAAAAAGGCTTGTTGTACCCTGTTTATTCCATTTGTACAGCCGTGAGTGGAAACCCGCCTTAGGCTCACCTAGTCAATACGTTCACCTCGTTATTACAGACAGTCTGTTTTGCCCCGCCGAACGCCCGTACATTTTATTATAAGAAAACCCCATTAACACGGCCACCCCACAATCTTAATCTTGACACTCGCCACAATCTGAATGCCTAGAACAGGCCCCAAGTTGAAACAAATATTTTTAACTTTCGCACAGCTTGTCGTTTTGTCCCTGCATTGGATATTATCTGTTCATCAAAGCTCAGAGTTTTCCTCGAGCTACGCTCTTGGCATGGAAAGCTGCTCGCTTCTCGGAACAGATAATGTTCACCGACAAATATCCGTGCGTATTTTCGTGCCAAATGGGGGTTATTGTTTATATATTTTGATATGTGACAAGAGATAAAATATAATGGATGTTGCAGTAACAGTAACTTCACAGTGCTAGATCTATGAAAGGGCCCGAAGTCCCCTAGATCAACCCTCTCGTTCAGAAAGAAAGAGCACGCCAGGCATCTTTATCTCACCCCACTCACCAACTCTTCAGAGTACCTCTGGATTCCCCTCAACATCTTTATTTTATAAAATGCAGCTCCAGAAAATACCCTATGGAGGGTCACTGGAAATTCTAAGGGGGTGGGGTATCTCAAAAGCCAAAAATTATAAAGGAAAGTTTGAAGCTAAACTGGAATTTTGAGAGTGGTGGAGTTGGCTCAAGACCAGTGCAATGCTCATTCTCCTTCCTCCCCCGCGCAGGGGAGGGGGGGGGGAGGGGGGGGGAGGGGGGTGGACTCCCATATGAAAAGGGCGGGGATACTGACCGTCTCACTTTGAGGTATAAATCAAGGATCCTGATAATTCAAAGTCAATTTCCTCCGATAATAGCAGCCCCACTCCCCTCTGATCATTAAAAGGCGGCCATAAAAAACCCTTTTGATCAAATCTATGCACAGGGCTTATAGACAGATTTTTACAGCATTGCAGAACAAGGTAGTGAGACAGTCACTTGTACTTTAACTGCAAAAATGACACAAATAACATTTTACAAAAGTCATGGGGTAGAATAAAAAAATCTTTAATCTATAATTTTATAATCCATGAAATATTTTCGTTCGCGCGCGATTCGTCTAAACGCGTCACGTGACAAATTTGTCCCCAGCTAAAACTGTGGAATATCCAAGTGATATATTCCCCCATTTTCAAAACTGCTCGTATTGCGAAAAAAATATTTGGAGGATAATAAAAGCAATAGCCCACTTTTAGCTTTACGCTCTGGTAAAGCTGTTAGCTCCTCAGAACAGATAATGTCTGCGGGAAAATATCCGAGCATATTTTCGCGCCAAATGGAGGCTATTGTTTATTTAGATCTTTTCATAGAAAAACAGCAAATACGATGACAATCATATAGGAGAAACTAAAAAAAAAAAAAAAAAAATACTTAGGTTTCCGTTACAATACAGTACGTTTCACTAAAATTAACAAAAAGCAATAGGCTACCAATAAAAGCTACTTGGCTTGACTACTTATCGATAATTTTAATAATTTTGGTCATTTGAGAAATTTCAAATACAAATACAGAACGTTATAAAATAAATTGAGACTGCATATGTTAAATTTTGACATAGATTCATTCACATAATTTATAGCGAACTATTACAAACAATAAATACAATCATTTTATGTCATAACTGAAATACTACGAAGTCGAAATTGCGTTACAATATTTTTTTTAATTGAACCATTACATAATGCTAATTATTAGAACGCGAATTTAAATTGACCATTGCAAAATGGACCTTATGATTGCATATTTAAAATGAGCCATTACATAATAGAAAGGATGATGGCTTAGTTAAATTGAACCATTACCTAATAAAAATGATGATTGCACATTTAAATTGAACCATTACATAATCTAAATGATTTCCTATTTAAATTGAATCATTCCCTAATTTTACCAAAGCCAAAACAAAGCTAAAATTGAACCATAATAAGATATTTTGTCAAACAAACTTAATTTTACGTCTAGGGACCCAGAGAGCACTACATCAGTTTCTAAAATTAAGAAAAATAAAAACGTCATCGGGAAAGGTTGATTCCCAGGGAAGGTAGGAGAGATGTGGCTCCACTTCAGGCGCTGTTGTAATGAAATTACATCTCTAGACTGGACAAGAACCAGATACTATCCCATACAACTTGAATTAGGTAGCACAGTTAAGTGCTTGTGCTGGAAATTGTGAATTAGAGCCCCTGAATCACAGGAACAAACACTTTTGTAAATCTTCGTTGAAAGGGGCCACGTCACGAGCTCAAAGCTTCAAATTGACAGAGCAGCGACCGTTTATGGGTAAAATTACGACCAAATAACTAAGGATTACCTGAGCGTTATAAATTGATGGCACTTTCATACAAATTGAGAACAACTGGAAAAATGTTGGCCCGATGTTTTTAAGCTTACACAATTGAAATCTGTTTTTGTCTTTTCTATCTTTTGGCTTTTCTGTGTTTCTTCTGAGTTTTTGCACAGTTTTAAGCCGTTTTTGTGATATTTCAGTTCATTGCCCGACCAGTTCATCACCTCTACCTATAATTGCCTAACATCGCATGACCTAGCCCCTTACAAGCACTCGAGCAGTTACCGATTCTTAGAGGTAAACATCGAAAATAACACGAGCTTCCAGAAGCAGTCCGAAAATTGTCACGTGCAGTCTGATGCAATGAGGCCATGCCACGTTGCTTAGCAACTTTTTGGGCCATTTTCTAAACACTTTAAAATAACGTCAGCAGGGATACACGATAGTAAAATGATTTTCGTTCCCAGGGCCCCTGCTTCGGCTCTTTCTCTCCCGTCAAGGAAGGCGGTGCCCTGAGAACAACGTTGTCACAGATTCAACGTGACAAGCTAGTCAAAAAAAAAAGAGAATTCTCATTGACTTCCTGAGCGGTCCGAATTTTGAAATACAGACTGGTAAGAAAGACCACGAACGAGTTAGCTTTGGCAATTGCTATTCAAAAACATTGTAAAAAGAAACACTCTTCTTTTGCTCCATGTCTGACGGACGATTTCAATTAAACTTTCATACAGGAACTCTACAAAAGGCAAATATATGCTCAATTTTGGCTCAAGCGTTTACCAAGAAAGGATGCATTAATGTGTTAGCAGATTTTTAAATGAGTTATTACAGAAATATGATACTTTATTGAATTAGCTTGTTCGGTCTGTATTGGGAAATATCGGTCTTGCTCCCCAACAAGAAACTGACGTTAGTTCAATAAGATTTAATTTAATATCTATATTAGTAGTAAGAGTAATTTTTCACTGGCTAAAGGAAATGAAATAAGTGAAAAATGGTTTTCTCACACGCCGCTGGTGCCTGGGTGTAGGTCATGTGACCCATAGGGCGTGCAGTTGTTTTTGTTGCGTCCGCCATTGCCGACTTTCCCACCCACCCACCCACCCACCCAAAGATTTTAAGTTTAAATACGATGCCAGTATAATGTACAAGCCTTGAACATTTTTCATTTCCCGTCTTTAGCGTAATGCTGCTTGTAGTAGCTTTGATTTTGCAGTAAAGGTCAGGCGGCGGAGATCAGCTTGACATGGCTACCAGTGGTGTGAGAGAATATAGTAATAGTACCTAGCTGTCAATAGTATTGCTTACATTATGAGTGCAAAATTAAAAAAAACAAACAAACAAACAATTCAATTCGTAAAATATAAGCTAAAGAGGCTACTTAACAATAATAGCTCTGTAATATCTACATAGTTAAAATATGATAATATTATCTACACGTGTATAGTTCTAAATCATAATTTTCAAATTCAAAAAATATACGTTGACCAATTGAATTCAATTAGTAAAATATAATACGTAATTTGGGTATTGACCGTGCCTAAATTCACAATCAAGCAGTCAGAAGTCTTGCCAGCCGTCATTAAGTGACTGACCGAACATCGCTAGCTTTATGGCAAATACCGAAATACCTAACCGTACCTTTTTGGTTCACTTCGGCAGCTTATCAGCATTTCAGCCATGAGGATATAACAGGGTTCGTACTCCTTGAAGCTTTTAAAATTCCACGACTTTCCATGACCTTTTCCGTGACCTTTCCGAGTTTTCCATGACTTAAGTTAAGCACTTGTTCTCACAGTAGTATCAAAACAATCATTTATTTAACGTATTTTCCAGCGTAAAAAATGCTTAAGACTCGTGCTTGTGTCTATTTCTACTGAAATTAAAGCCTGTTTTTTTTCTCTCTTGTTGCCTTTTAATTTTCCGAAAGCGTACTGCTTTTCCATGACTTTCCATAACCTTCACTTACATTCCATGACTTTCCAGGGCTGGAAAATGAAATAATAAATTTCATGACTTTCCAGGTTTTCCATGAACTGGAAGAACCCTGTATAAATATGAACCATGGCTCGACCAGGCTAACCTGATATGCTATTGAGTGTGCCAAAAAGGCGTGATTAGGTTTGAATATTTACTACACAAATATAGTTTTTTTTTTCGCTTTCTTGCACACGTATACCTGTCTATCAATTATTACATGGTTAACCATCATTTCTGCAAATTCAAATCAACTACGTAACAATACCTACACAATTCAAAGCTAGCCCTGTTCATATGCATGTGATCTGTACCCCAAGGATAATCCAAAAATTCGCGTTACTTGAGCATGCTCTATTCATCTTTGATTTTCTTGAATTCCCACCCTCCTTCTCCGTCCAGTTTCAAAATAAAGTCGTGAAGCTAAAAGACACAAAATGAGAAATGACGTTAACATTTGTATTTACTTATTCTACGTTGACTAATTTGGTGCACTGCCTCCCACCCTCGCCTTCCAGGTTTGTCGGAATAGCTCTTAACTTGCGGGCGATATTCACATCTTGGCAAAGACCAATAAGAGACTCGGCCCAGTCTACACGGATATCTGTAGAATGACGTCATCAATACGAAATAATTAAGCCTAAGCTTGCACGTAACCAGATTGGTTGTGGAAGATCTAAGTTCCAGATTACTTGGACGTCTCTCGGGTGGAAGAACTGAACGTACAAACGTAAGCATAAACCTTAAATGTCGCACGAGTTACATACCTCTCTCAGTGACTTTCTATGGCCCACACTAACAACTGTAATACCAAGCTGTTTACACGATGAGTACAGTCTGGTCTCCGAGGCCACATCTAAAGCGCTTGTAGCTTCATCAAGAACTGAAGGAACGAAATAAACCAAAAAAGAAACACATTAAAAGTGACTGCGGCTGGAAATCAAACTGCAACTTTTGTGAGTTGTTCCCATAGAAGTAATTCAAGGCTACGTACGTGCTACTAGAGGTCGATGAAAGAACAAACGAGCGAAGGACAGCCTCTGCATCTCTCCAGGGGACAACATATCCTCCCTATATCAAACAAATAAAAAAAACTTTATTGAAAACAAGTAAAATAATGTGTATAGGACAGCTACTTTAGCCTGTCAGTGAGTTTTCTTTGAGGTAGGAGGCAGTGCAGCCCTCCAACGGGTTTTAGTCGCCGACTTGTTTACAGGGACCAGTTACTGGAGACTCTGCCGCTAATGATCATCAAGATGGACAGATTTTAATGAGAATTTACCCTTTCGCCGAATCTGAACCAGCTCAAATGTTCATGCATGAGAGATTACTCTTGTTTGAAAGGCTCTTGTCGTGCTCTGTCAGTGTGTTTGACCACTGGTGAAGGTCGATTAGAGTACGTAGAGCCTTACGTCTGTTCAACCAAAATACAAACCCGCCCCTACCCTCCTAAACAACGTCGAGAAGGGTAGGGGCATCGAAAGACGTTTTATCAAGCAGTGTAGTTTAAATTTGTCCGTGTTTGATCCAAGAAATTAGAAAAAAATATGTATATTTTGTAAGCCTTCGCGATTTCTACATGACAGCCAGACGATTCCTCACTTTCTTGCAGTGAGGATTTGTGAAGCAAAACTACAAAGTGCTGTTGGTCTTCTGTACTCACCAATTGGAATCCACAGGGTTATCAAGACCACCAACTCGGGCACACAGAGTTGTCTAGGAAAAAGAAAGAGACAAAAACAGCTAGAATAGCATGATTAACATTATATGATTGAACAAAATCAAATAAACTTCTGAAGAACGGTGTAGAATAAGAGAAACGTAGTTTGACAACCTTGGGACTAGACAGCTTGGGAGCAAGCTATCCTACAAGTTCTTGGAGTAAAGCTTGCTCGCTGGGAGTGTCTAAGTGTCCTCTTAACTGGAAACCATTGAAACAAGGATTAGTGTTCTGTTAGGAGAGGTGTCAGTGTCTGTTTATGAGAATCTAAGAATGTAGCGGTGTTAGCGAACGGGAAGTGTCTGTTTTGCATGACGATCTGAGGGCCAGACTAAGATAGAATTATTTTAAATACGCTTCTTTACAAATCGAGTCCACGCGCTCATGACAGACTCTCTCAAAATCATAATTATAATAATAAAAAAAATCTTCACAGAAGTAACTGGATTAAGGAGCGAAGCGCAAGGTACTTACGAGCCCAACATTGTCCAGAAGCTGAAGAAGTTTCTCATCTTCATTTCCTCCTGTACATGGCAAAGAAAAATCGAAGATTACAAATATAGTGGAGGAAACAAGTGTCACTTTTGGCAAATCTTCGTTGCCGAGCTCGAACTTTTACCAATTCGCATTATCCAATCAAAAGCTAGCGCGAACACTCACGAGTACTCCGAAAAGCACCAAGTCAGAATGACGTAATAGGAAACACATTAGGCTGCTTCGAAATTCCCCTGTCAAGAACGCGGGCTCAGTCAATTCTTGGCATCAACTGGTGCTTATTCTTCCGACGGTTAGAAGTCCGAAAACCCGTTTTTGTCAGTTGTATTAGATTTTTCAGTGTTCTGTTGCGAAAGTTAACATAGGCCCAAACTGTCATCACCTGTTTCAGAGTCAACTCCATAAGGATCCTCACAAGGGTACATTAACTAGAAAATAAGAAATATACAATATAAATATTGTTGAGCAAGACTGAATTCGATCTTACTAATCATGATTGTTAAAGCTTAATCAAAGTAGTTTGCAAGTTTCAAGATTGAATAAAAGCGCATAATTTGTCACCCACTTGTTAAGCGCATTATTTTGTTCATTGAGATGTGTGGGCTAGGTCTAGGTTTTCGTTATTTTTCACCATTCAATTTGTTTTTTGATGCCGCAAAAATCTTCCAGTAAACATTCCTTCACTACAAATTTCTTGAAAAAGCAACGCGCAGTGTGTACTCTCGAGCAGTCCGCTCCCTTTTCTTTTGTTCACTATTGTTAATTATTCTGAATGAGTTTACCTGTTGCCGTAACGTGCCATCTGTTAGAAAAGACTTCTGAGGTAAGAACAAGACAGCTTTAGGACTGAACGGAAGAAATCGCAAGACTTTCCCTGTTAAAAGATGTGGAGCAAAACTCATATTACATTTTAGAGTGACGAGTTTGCGCCACTCGATGACGTGGCTCTGCAGAGATTCGTTAAACGCCTCTGATTGGTTATAATTCGGGCGTACAAATTCAAACCGATAAACAACCAATCAGAGACGCCACACGGGTTTCCGTAACGCTACTGGAATTGATCCGAGGACATGGGAGACAACAGTGGCAAATCGATCTGGCTGGCGACAGTCCATTTCCACCGGGACTGCCATGTCTAAAGCGGAATGGAGGCGCAAAGAAGAAGAGAAACGTGAAGAACAGAAACGCCGCCTTGCAGCCTCTCATCCACCGCCCACCCTCCCGTGCCCTCACTGCCCTCGCAAATTCTATGCAAGGATTGGCCAGCTAAGCCACCTCCGAGGCCATCAAAAAAGAGACGATCGTACTGTTAGAAGAAAATGATGCTCGGACACGAGCCAACGCCGACGACAAAGTCATCAACATGTCATTTTTCGGGTCCAGTTGGAGACGTTTCTCGAAGATAAACTCATATAAGTTTACTTGGAAAGCTAACTTAGTAATACATAATTTTCAGATTACCAGCCCAAAATTCCATACAAGTGCACACACGATTATTAGTTAATAGTATAATCTTAATTTAGATAGTTATCCAAATTAGTCATAGCAACTGGACCGAGGGAGTAATCGGGGTGAGGAATTTAAAAGTTGGACGAGCGCGCAGCGCCGACGAGGCTGATTTCGAATTACGAGCACGATTACACAACCTCGGATTATTCCCTGGATTGTGCGGCATCAGGTCCATTACAATTACTCATTGATAGTTTCGATAACAAAATTTGAAATTCAAAAGTCTTCAATAATTTCTTTTGAACGAAAAGTTGTTTACAAAAGTTTTACAACAGGAAGTAATTGGTGCACGAATGGAGAACTTTATTTCTACGGTTAGGCCTACCGTCCACACCAATCCGTCGCGAAAACGCTCTTCAAACCGAAGGAATTTAAAAACGCCCGCTTTTTAATTTCGTGTGGACTGAAAACATTTTGAAAACGGAGCTTTGCGAAAACGGTGGCGTCACGATAATCACGTGATTTCCCTGACCGAGTTTTCCTCAAACACAAACATAAAATGACCGGTGATTGTTGCGTTTTTACATTTCTCCGGCATAGTGTGGACGGAAAATATTTGATGCGTTTTCCAAGTGAAACCTCTGTTTTCAAATTCCTCTTGCGAAGTGTGGACGGAACCTTACAGATAAACACCCACATGAGAGCATGTGGTCCTATAACATATACTAATTATGGTAAACATCAAGAAACAAGATTATAGAAATACATATTACAGACCACGAAATTTATTAGGAATAAAACACTTGTACCTGAAAGAGGACTCCATATTCCACAAAGGATTCTAAAAAGTGAACTCTTTCCACTTCCTATGGATAAAAATTCCAAACCAGATTTTAGACATAAGGAGAGGTGTTAATTTATGTTGCAAGTAAAGATACTCAAGGACAGTGGCAGGTAACAGACACGCTTTGTCTGCTAAGTTAATAACAGAGCTTCAACGACAGAAAAACGTTACAATAGTTATCCTACTTGCAAAAAGTTTATCAATGGTTCGAGTTTCTAATTTGTATCAATTTGAATCGTTCAATCAAGGAATTATAAATTCTAATTACCTGTAGTTCCTGTTATGAGAATGGTCTTTCCATGGCTGACCTCCAAATCTAAATCTAAAAAAAAAAAAACGCGGAATGAACCCAGAACACAGTGAACAAACAACACGTGAAGAACAATTGATGAAGATTAACGACTGCTCGTTGCCATTTTCCGTTATCTACCTTTTCTAATGATTCTTCATTTTAAAACACATTACCCACTGATAGTTCCATTTTTTATAGGATAAAGGTTAACTAGTCAAGAGTAACTGTATCGGGAAAGAAAAAAAAATTGAAATCCAGTTGCCCCGTGCGCCAGTACATTTCGGTTTTCAGTTGTCCCTACTAAAATATTACTTGCTCAATAGGCGCACAATGTTCATGCCTTATCAACTAAATTAAACCATGCCTACACCTCATTGTTTTGCCCATCTTGCAGTCTCAAGTTTTTACATTGTCGACTGGACCATCCAAACTTACATTTTCACTTGCCCAAGAACAAAATTATCTTGTCAAGGGCAATCGGACCTGTTTTTTTCTCTGCTCTGTGTATAGATTGTTTATAATATGACCGCAACTACATGTAGCCAGTACAACAACAACAACAACAACAACAATTTGTGGAGTTATATTTCGGTATCACTCCATCTTCAGATTATAAAAATGTCAAAACGGAGCACGGATATTACATGTAATTAGAAGGGTGGCAATTACTGATTAAGCAACTGTTAACAGATAAAAAATGACATCTTAAAGAGATTAGGTACAGATAGATCTATTGCGTTTTAAATCACTGTTGAGCGATGGCTTAAGACAATTAATGTATTTAAGGCTTACAACTTTGTACACCAGAAGATTGATTAATCGCCTTATCATTGCCGCCTAGTTATATTGCTACACATATAAATAAAATTAACAAGACTATCTGTATTATAAAAAGAACAAAAAACCCTCACCTTTGACAAGGGGCTCAGTGCAATTTGGTGGAGCATACGAAACATTAACAAGCTTGAAAATTGCATCACTTCCGTGTGGAGCCACATTCTCGGCGCTGAAAAAACGAGAGATTTTTGTGAAAACGATGCTGTATGGAGCCTTAATTATTTCAACCTTAATTATTGAGAATGCCAATTCTCTTCACAGTATCAGTGCTGACAAACATGTAGCCCTCAAATTCCAGACTGAATTGGAATAAAAAAGATGGGCTTTTTTTAGTTGCGAGAAAACTTGAAGAAAAACTCTTACTGGAACCAAGCTCAACCCACATGCGACTCCTGGCCAGAATCGTACACGGGTCAGACTGCTGCAAGGTGAATGGCTTCTCAGCTAGCCCACCCATGCTCCTCAAGGTGCCCGGCTGCAAATTTCAATACCTAAGTACACAATGCATTTACTTTCTTGCTGTGACTGAACAGCAAAGAAGACAAGATGTTGCGGACATAACGGTGCAAGAATCAGTTTACCCTAAAGAATCTTCGTTTTCTGTCGTCTTCTCTTCTGAATCAGTTTCCATGGTAGCAAAACGTTCCAAAAGCTGACCTATTCTGTTAAAGACGAGAAACACACAAAAAATGCATATTATTAGCTGTTTTCAGAAAAAAGAAAAGATCTTGGGTTCCTTCTTGGTGCAGAAGACACAGGACAGATCACAAAACAACACCCCTCACAAAGCTATAATTGTTTTCACTGCGTTCCTCGTTCTTTTGTCCTTTTGTTCTCTGCTGTTTTACGTCAACTGAGTCTTCTACCCCACTTAAGTGCCAAACCTTGCAATGGTAATATTTTGCTGCTGTCGTTAGTTGCTGTTGCTGTTGCTGGTGTTGCCATTAATTGCTGCTGTTGTTACATCTTGCATGCACTTCCAGCTTTCACATAGTTCTTGCACTCTTAGAAAGAACAACTGTTACACGGACTTCTCATGATCAGTACTGGACTTGATGGGGCGTTGATCCATCACAAAGAAAAACAAGTTAATTTTACAGGCCTGCCTATACTGTACATGCCTAGTCGGTTTTATCAGGTTGCCAGTTCACTCGTGTTTGAACAGCAAGAGGCAAGAAGGTTAAGAAAATCTTTCTGGATGGGACTCTAGTCATCATATTAGGTAGTATAGTATCTAGCATTTTTGTGAAATTGCCTTGAAAATTTAACAGTAATCATTTACATGTATAATCCTGGCTAGGTTGAAAGTGGGGAGAAACATTATTCGAGGAAGGTGTCTTGCCTGAGAAAAACAACACCGTAAACCTATTGACTTATTTAATTTGACACAACATGTATGCAATTTCACTCATCGTGTTGGTCCTATGCTAGATCTTTTGATTACCAGGAAAGACGAAACTCTAATTGATGAGATTTTCCTCTATGATATCTAGCCAGTACTCAATCTTTGGGCAATCAATCAAGACTCCAAAACGCCAACTATAAGGCTACAGACTGCATTTCTCACATTACAAAGAGGTTACCTGTGAACATATCCAGCCATGTTGGAGATACTATTGGACAAGTCAATAAGCTTAGTGCCACAGTTTATCAAGTACATGGCAAAAAATGAGTTCTGAAATTTTAAACAAATTTAAACGAAATCAACCTGAGACAATCCAGAATGAAAAATCACGTTCAGAAGTCACTCCTCCAGTAAACCATTACGTGCATTCTAGATGTAAGCTACATGTATATGTATTAATGAAATGGGCTGTCTTATATATTAACAATCAATTTAATTTTAGAATGCTTATTGCTTTTAGAGCGGTTTTCATTTAAGTAATTGGTTTCGTGCCTACGCCACATGACTGGTTAAAAAAAAAATCGCTCAATTTTTTTCATCCAATCACAAAGGACTTGAATGTGCTTTTTGCGTCAGCTTCATGTGATTTACTTCGAATTTTGATAGGTTCATTTGGCATTGGCTTGTCAGACAACCTGTGTGATTGTGATTGGTGATTGGCTAGAGTGATTACTTTGGTTTTGGTTTTACGACACTCAGTTGAAAACTGCTCTATTAAAATAACAACAACAGGTAATAACTGAATGGAATGGAAAACATTAGAGAAATAATAATTTGTCAAGTCACGAACTGTTTTTGAATGTAGCTCATAAAAAGTTGGCTAACAAGGATTAAAATATATACATTTCGCCGATAAAAGTAAAATGTAAAACTTTAAGGTAAAAAGCTGTTAAAATTGAGTCTAAACGTTTGCGATCTGTTTGATTATCATCAGAGTGAGATCGAAAACGTTTAGACTCAATTTTAACGGCTTTTTACCTTAAAGTTTTATAAGGATTAAAATGTTAACTACACAACTGCAGCTAGAGGTTCCATTGTAAAAGTTAATGGATATGGCTAGTTATGCTATCACTTCCATAAGAGAGTGAAAGGCCAAAAAAATATGGTTGATTTGATCAGTTTGGGAGTTTCCTGACATGTTTCCCTAGAGCCTGTTCCCAGAGGTTTTCTGACAGAGGTATTTTTTGACAAGTAGAATTTAAGTGAAATCTATGGAACCAGGGAATCAACACGCATGATTGACAATCTTTAACTTTTAATTGATCAAATACTTTTCTGAGCTGGGTTGATTGAAAGCCGGTCAACTTTAACTCAGGAATAAAAGTTAACCCAAGTGTCAATTGGTTAAACAATTCTTGTATAAAAGCGTTTTTTACTGTTTATATATATGTTTTATTTAGTTTGAGATTATTCAATTCAAAACTGAAGGGCAAACAATATATTAAACAGAAAACCTCACCAAAAAGCTACAAATAAACTGAAATCAAAATTTCTCGTTAATCCTGGGTCAGCTTAACTGGGCTCTAAACAACACAGCCCTGGCCTGTAGCCTTATCTTTTAATATCTCATTTTTAATTACAAAACAAATGATTATAATAAGTGAAGTGACACATACCCTGCTGATCTGAGCACCAAGCTCAGTCACAGATAAATCATCGTACTTTCCACCAAACAGAGCAATGGCTATAATCAGGTAACTTAGGATTGCACCCACATAATCAATAACATTAACGACAACTGCAAATGACAATGTGAAATTATAAATTGGTGAGCCATTATAGAACTTCCTATTAGCAGCTGAGCCCTGTGGCCCAGATGTTACATGTAAACATGCTGTGTTTGTCAAGACTGCTAGTATGGGAGACTGTTAGCCTGCAGGAGGTGTCTCTAACAAGATGCTGAAATGTTCCTTTTAACTTCACTCTTACATGTAATAACTTGAGAATGCATTGGAAGCACATATTTCAACCATGTGTAGGCCATGAAAACATACTAGTCTTATCAACAAGGTACTAACTCTAGAACACTACTAACAGTAACTATCCAAGTGGCAATGATAGAATGATGCTTATGACTGTTATGAATTAACTGAGTTGGTATACCTCCCGCAGGGCTTCGAAAAAAACTTGAATTCCAGCTTGCCCTTGGGACAAGTACATGTAGCTCTCAAATTTTGCTTGCCCTGCTGGGCAATTGCAAGTCTTAGTTTGCTACTTTAATGATTTAGTTGTCAGACAAGTTGCCTGATCCCTTGCCAATCTGGCAAGGAAGAATGAAAAGTTACTTGTCCAGAAGGAAAATCTACCTGTCTGGAACAATGGGACAGCACTTTTTTTGAGCCCTGCTCCCAGCTCAAAATATGTTTTCTGATTGGAAGAGAACACGTCATGAGTTGAAAACGCCCTAAGGTGAACAAAACTCACTACCTCCCAAGGGAAACAACAACTCGAGCTTTCGACTTGCACGCAACCAGGGCATGCATCTTGAAACCATGGCACATTTGTTTGCCAGCCAGCGTCAACCAAATAATGCTCTGGCAGTTTTTTCTTTTTTCTATATTTGAGTTGGAAGGTATAACAAAACAATTAATTACTGGCCCTATGGGAAACAGTGAGTTCTGCTCCCCCTCCACCCTCAATGTTTCCAACCTCCAACTCACTGTTTCTGTTGGAGTCAGTCATTATTAATAGTGTACTAAGTGCTTTTTGCTTACTGCAAGGTAACTCGATGCAATTTTAATCAAAAGTTTATTTTGCTTTCAGGACATGAGGTTAATCCAAAGTATGTTAATAGATATCATCACATTGATCCGTATGAGCGAAAAGAAAATTGCACAATTTTCCACCATATTTTTCAGAGATGGCTGGGGGCTAAAATGGTGATTTTCACACTTTCCTTGATTTTGAAAAAACTAAACACTGAGGTTATTTAGGCAAAATAGGATGAAATCCGAAATTTCACAACTGTCGCCTCACTCTCAATATTAAATTGGCTCTCAAAGAATTTCAGCAATACTCAAAACCTGAGCCAAAGAGCATGACCAAGACCAACTAGCTGCAATTACCGTGAAAGACTTTGAGAAGGTCTAGACTAGTTATTAATAAATATTAATAAAGAATTACATTGGGCACTACCAAAGATGGTCATGGCTGCATTAACATTAGGCGGTACGCTTGCAGTGGTTTCCAGAAACAAAATGACTGTCTGAGCTTTTGTTTAGAGATAGTTGTACATTGTATCAAAGTGCACATAAGAAGCTTCCCATCCTAACAAGCTTCCCATCCTAACAAGTCAAAAGAAAATACTGCAAATAAAAAACTACTTTATTTTGCAGACTTATCAATAATTGTACAGCTTAGAATTTGACTCTTTTGTAACAACTTTGCATCTTGCAATTATTGCAAAATGAATGTTGTTATAAGAGTTAATTCTATACATTTCTAACTTCTTAAGAATCAAATGCTGTGTAACATACATGTACACTGTAACATTGTATTCACAATCAATTACCACAACCAGCTCCTGTCTGGCCTCATAGCTCAGTTAAGAGATTTAAAATGATCTAATTCGGAGGTCATGGATTCCATCCCAACCAAAATCAAAGCATTTTTCTTAAACTCAAGAGGTCACCCATTTCCTTTCTAGGGCTAACCCTCAGTAATTGAAATATTTTGGCTGATTTCCAGCACTCAGCAAATTGCTAGTGAGAGTTAATTCTCCATTTTCCAGTGTCTTACAGTAATACACTGCAACAGAAGCATATATATAATAAACAATGGTAGCAAGACTTCAATTCATCGTTTTATTGCGACAACGCTGTTTCGTATGGTCAAAGGATGACCACACTCATCAGGCAATATCAACGAATGACCGTTAAATTTCACAAACTGGCAATTAAAAGCTAACTTTAGGTTGCTATGAGATATAAAAACAGTTGCTATGATATGGAAAAACAGATGCTATATAACATTGAAAAACTGGCAATAAAAAATAAATAATAATAAAATAAAATGAAAATAAAATAATAATAATAATAATAAAAAGTAAAATGTTTGGATTATCCTCCTATTGGCTTCCCCTCCACATAATGACCTCACTAGTAGGATTTTGAAAATAGCAAGAATTAATTAGCATGCTTTATATAAATTGAAATTAAAAATTACTCACAGACCAGGATGCATTGTAAGTTGACAAGTCGTAGCTGTGTTTGTAGAAGTGACTGCAAGCAGAGAAAATGCAGCCTTCAGAAATATGTTATAGAGCTTGCTATGAAACAGTTGGGGCTGAATTTTCCTGTGATGCATATGCCCACTGGCTTAGCTTGACTGGCTGGGAAAAATGGTCACTTAAATGCTCTCGATAAATTGAATTTCATATTACACAACTCTCACTAGCCAGAGACCATACCAAGAGAACATCCCCTCTGACCTCCCTTCCCTCAGTCCATTATTTTATAAAAGAAAGATCTTGGTCTATGTTCTCGCAGTCTAATATTCATTCTTGGTTCTGATCATAAGACTGACAGATTTAAATAAACACAAGTCAGAGCACAAAAATTAATATTTCTAAGAAGAACATCAAAATCAAGGAATTAGGATTGATGATGTAAGAAGTGACATTTCAATTGAACAAGTTTGTTCTTCACCGGTTTGAGATGGCGTGTAAAATGTAATGGAATGATAAGCTACATGTAGTTCAATGATAAATGTGCCGTTTTTTGTCACTGATGAGCTACATGTATATTAAGCAATGTTGCAAAAAATTAGGAAATTTTTCACAGCGCTTGTAATGAGCAGTAACCTGACTTACTTTGGACTCCAAAGCCCAGATTTTGAAGTAACATTTTTAGAATAAAATAATAACAATTTGACAGAGCAAGAAATCATGAAATCAATCTATTACATAACTTCTGTGCAGAATTTGCACCTCAAACCTTTAGCTTGATGTTTACATGGATGTCCTTCTTAAGATATTCACTTGTGGGGAGTGCATGCCATTTGAGGCTGACATTTAATACATTTTTGAGGTTTCTACTCAGTGAGAGTTGGATTGGTTGAGAGAGATATCCACAGTTATTTTTAAATAGTAATTTCCTAATTAATTGCTTAATACCTGTAACCTTGAATTTGTTTTGTTCATCTCCAAGTCACCAGATCTGTAAAATGCTATTGCCTCTGCATTTGATCTGATTTGCATGTGTTTAAACCTGAAAATCCAGAATTCAAAGTAATTAATATAGTCTATACTAATCAGACAGTAAAATAGCTTGTAAGAACCTTGCATGCTTCTAAATTCATGACTAACACCACCATACTTTAACTAATTGTATAACTCTCTTTCCAGTATAGAAGAGAGAAGAAAAAGGCGAATTACCTGAAGTCTCCCTCAAGTTTCTCCTGCTTGACCACCACACTGACGATCGGAGTAATTATCACCTTGTTGATTATTGTCCCAAGAATAAAGTAGCTGTAGATGCAAACTGGACCAAGGTACCCTGAACTAAAAGAACAGATTCAAAATATAATGCTGTGACTAAATAAAAATCCTTTTATAAGAAATAAATAACTAGATCTATAATCATGGCTTTTTAAGTATTCAGATGAGCTGCATCCTCCGAGGTATGGGAAAAGTACAGTAATGTAATAATAACAATAACAATAACAATAACAATAGTAGTAATAATAATAATAATAATAATAATAATAATAATAATAATAATAATCAACTTTATTTAACTGAAAAACCAGTGGTCCTCATATAAATATTTACAGAGTAAAAAAGATGATGTGTTAAGAATTAAAAATATAGAAACTGATTCTCAAATTTATGCAACGATTATATAAAAAAACTGAGATATAAGATACACAAAAATATTAAAAAGCGAAGCATTGGATCAAGTCTAACAATTAAACCAAGAAAATTGAAAAATTAAAAATTTACATGATAAAATGGTCCAACTCCTTATAACTGTCCATGAAATGTTTAAAAATGGATGTTTTGAAGCTGTTAAGGTTAGGTTGGTTTTTGATATGGGCAGGCATCATATTCCAGAGGCGGTTAGTCGATACTGAGAAAGACCTTCCACCCTCAGACTCCCGTTTGAATCTGGGGCAGACAAGGTTTAATTGACCACGCCTGTTCGTTCTTCTGTTCATGTCTGCATTTCTAATAAGAATCTAAGTAAGATAAGATAGGCACTCCCCTAAAATCCATTTATATACCAATATTGACTTATTTATTTTCGTTTCATGGTAAAATGGAACCCAACCTCATTGTTTAAAAAGTTTCACACTGTTCGCTTTTGTGTTGACACCCTGTATTACACGGGCTGCGCGTTTCTGTAGCCTGAACACTTTCTGAATGTTTTCTACAGAGCAGCTGCCAGCACTACATGTAATTATTATCCACCATCCATGATCCAGCAAAAATACACAAATCTGATCTTAGTTTTCTCAAACATATATTTCACTCAACCTCTACCTAGGTCAATCATAGATCCAATTTGCAAACAGTTTGATGAAAAAATTCTAAGGGTTAACAAAATTGGATTAGACCTAGACTGTTCACAGCCCTTTATTTTCTCGTATTTTTATTTGATCGTACTTGCAAATAGAATCACGAGAGAATTGGATGCCAGCGCAAAACGGAAGACTTGAGTGGGTAGGGGGTGGGGACAGAGAAAAAGAGAGGGGCTGTAGACATCTTTGGAAAAAAGTGAATTCCCCTTTTCTCCAGAAACGGAAAATTCCCATTGGTTGAAAAGCGACAAAAGTATCATCTTCTTGACAATGGCTCATCATGATTGCATCCAGGTGCGTTTTGCAGCTTGCAACAGTTGTCATCACTGACACGTGCCATGATTCGTAATAGAGCGGTTGTTTTTAAAATAGAATCCTGTTAAGAGAAATTTCAGCGTTTCTTCGCTAAAGGATGAACAGATAGAGACTGCTGTTTATCTTTTTTGGTTGGAAGACGTTGTTGCAATTTTGCCCACCGGCTTTGAGGAAAGTCTGATATACCAACTCTACGCAACGGCAAAAGAAATGCAAATGTGCGAATGCTGAAACAAATCAGGAGAGATGAAAGAGCTTAGGATTCCTTCCATCGCTTTGTCCACAAAGGAGACAAAGGAGGATGTGCTTCTGCTGATTGGTGAAGCGAAATACAAGCTTGTTTTCAGAAGACAGCAGAGGACTTTTTGGATACAAAATTCCAAAATAATTGTTATAGAATGAAGATTCTCCGCTAACAATTGTGTCACGCTTATTTGTAGTTGACAAGTGCCACACTGCGTGACACCTTCTGAATATATTACCCCCAGATATGTAAGAAGTCTTGCCAAGATTCCCCAAGCAAATAGCAAAAGAGCTAGCGCATAATCCTACAAAAATCAGAAGGAGCGCTTGATTTCGGCTTTCTCCCCCTTTTAGCAGCTTTTCTTGGAGTTGAAGAAGTCGTCTGAGATGACATTTTCAACACAAACACACCTATGCGATGTTTTTTGCAAACTGATACTTGTAATCAATTAATTAAAGCAATTTACCACTCGAATTTTATTGGTCCGATTTCGTTAATTGGTCAAGGGGTGGAGCTGTAAGTAACAAGGCGATAACAGGGGGAGGAGCCTAATAAGTCCACTTTTTACCAAAGATGTCTACAGCCTCTCTATTCTTCTTACTCGCTTCGCTTGCAGACCTCACCCCGCACCGCCGCATGTTTTGTGCTCACTTTGCTCGCTTTTTCTTTTGTGTGCATAAATAGAGAGGCTGTGAACAGTCTAGATTAGGCCAAGTCCAATTTGGCAGCCACAGGTTTAGAATTTTTTTACATTCAATTATCAATTGTCAAAATGTAGTGCTGCATTTTTCTTACTGATAGCCATACAGTTGTTTAAAATATGTCAGTTCTGAGAATTTGGCAGTACATCAAGACAATACTGGCGTGGATACAGGATCTTAGAAAAGGGGGTTCAAGATAGGGACTGCCAAAGGTGGTCCCTTGTAGGAGGGTCCGAGGGCATCCTCTCCCAGAAAAGGTTTAAAATTGAGGTCCTCAGAAATGAGATTTCTGGCATTCTGAGGCCAAGTCAGTGTGTTATAAGGTCTCATTTTTTTTTTAATTCAGAGAGGTCAACTGAACCCCCCAAACTCCCCCCTCCCTAGATCCATCCCAGCAATACTTAGTTAATGGTTTCATTACTCTCATCACCTGTCTGTATTGTAAAATTAATGAAAAATTAGAGTTTGATCACTCCTCATCTTGAGAATTAAAAGGCTAAGTTTTATTTCCAAATAATATTATTATGGACTAAGAAGTATGGTAGTCATATTGCCTGTTAACTACCAGTTGTACACAAACTGTGCATGTCCAAACAACTTGCTAATTTGGGTGCACTACACAAATAGATTGAAATGGACTTTACAAGTAGATTAATTTCATGTTACTGTGCGTCTGTTTAATAACATTAAACAGACGCATGAAAAATTCGGTAAGAACAAGAAAGTGGCACTCAAGCCGTTAGGTGAGTACGTCACTGAACAGATGCAGAGCAATAGATCAATGCATGGCAAAAGATGCAAGGCAACATGGAATCCACTTGTTTTATATCATTTTAAAGAAACGGAAAAACTGTTAATTAATGACATCATCTATATGTCTCTCCCCTAATAGATTATTAGTAACAACTAATAATATTATTAAAATGCAAGAATAATTGAATGAATTATTTACCATGATAAATAACACTTATATCACAGTCATTATATACATGTACATGACTCTTACAAGCTTTGTTAACTGTTAGATAATAACTAACCTTTTATAACACTGGTATGTGTAATATGCAATGGTGAATGGTGAAATAATGAAAACAATGATTGATGATCTAAAAGATTCACAAAATTTGTCCACATCTTGGGTTATCCTCTGATCACTGTAAGCGAAAAAAATTGAATATATCACAAGGGCACCAATGATCACATGTTTGTGGAGAAAACTGGTTAATTAGCAAACAAAAATCCTCATTAGCAAAAACAGAGGGAAAATTGTTCAAAGCAAACCACTAGAACAGGATATATGGAACAAGCCAAAAAAAAGTATAGCACAATCGGAAGTTGGAAAAAAAAAATTCCTGCTCAGTTTAAAACTTCCCAACCTGTCTCAGATAAAGATTGATATGGTCTACATGTAATGGCCAGAGAACACTGTGCTGACTGTTCTTCGGTGAAACATTTTACTCTGACTCACAGTGCCCAGTAACTAGCATACCATCCAGGGGGAGTAGAAGTACTCCTAGCCCAGAAACTGGGATAAGCTCCAGCCTGAATTCGACCACTTAGCTTGTATGCAGACTTTGCCTTTGACCTTACATGTAACTAAATTCATAAACAATTATTAAATTATAAGAACTCAAGGAAACTGGCAGAGCTTTCTACCAAGTACTGGAGTTAATTCTTTTTAAACCCTGCCAAGCAAAGTAGAAGTGGTGGCAATTAGCCCAGGGATGTGCTCAGGACTGTTAAATTCATTACCTGAGAACAAACTAACCCAGGGTTTGATCCTAACTATGATCAGTCTAAGCAATCAATAAGCCACTAGGCTGCCCGTTAATATACATTTATGTCTTGCCGGCTGTTAACTCACATGTTATCAAGTTTGTCCTCCAGTACATTCAACTTGTAGTAAGCTTTATGCTTAAAATAACCAGAGTGTAGCCGCCGGTCCAGCAAACCACGCCATTTGACATAAAGGATTCTAGAATCATACTTCACTGCGCTGTCTGCCTGCAAAATGTAGAATATAATTATAATTATCATATATAGGACAATATGTAAGCTATTGAGCTTACAGTCAAACCCATATTAAGAAGCCACACCTGAGGAAATGGGAGTACTGGTCACCTAATAGGGGTTTGTCAGGAATTAGCACATAGGGCTTCAGGTAGAAACATCAGTTTATTCAAATACAAACACAAAATGACATCAAGACAATAATGACATCGTGTGTTTGAACCAGACTGAAATACTTTTACAGTTTAACAACTTACCAGGGCAGTGCCCAGAATTAGAAGAGAGGAAGCTATTACAATACTCTTAAAGCTTGCTTTGTCACTGTCGAGAAGTATTTCATAAAATCTACTTGGAATCAATCCAGTGTTGTACACCAGCATTTGCTCTATACACAAAATAAATGGAGGACAGTTACATCATTTGTTAGTTTAATAAACCCACAAGAAGGAATTAAACAGGTCCATGAGCAACTGACCCTGTCTGAGAGTAGACATCAGACAGCATTTTCAAAACTTTTCCCCCAAAGAAACAATTTACACCCTGCTATACGGAATTATGTCACAAAATTATGCTGACCACACCGTGGGGCATTTGGAACTGACAGAGCCATTTCATATGCTTGAATGGAATTTAATTTAAAAAAAAAATACATATATAGCAACCATAAAAGCAACAGGTTGAGATAGAAAACATGTGTGGGATGGTAAATGGATTTTGGTGTCTGGACATGGTCTGGTATGGCTGAGAGTTTTAAACTCCTTGTGGTGCACACCCCCGACACAAAGCTTCACAAGGCTGACCATCCCTACTCCCTCCCACCCCTGCCCGCGCGCGCGCGCGCGCGCTCGCCGTCCCCGTTACTTCCGGGGGTTCAAGCTACCTACATCAGATAATTATGCCGTCAGATGAGGACACAACGCGATCACAATTGAATTTAACTTTTGCATTACGTAATTTCGGCTTAAAATACCTGCCAAAGAAAGCCCCATTAACAGAACAACGAGCAGAGAGCTTGTGGACAAACAGCTCGGGAACATGACCTTGCAACATCGCCAAAATCTTTTCAAAAACAAGCGATCCAACTTGTATTTGCTCGGAGGGCTGAAACGAAATAAAATAAAGCTATCGATATATCAATATGTACGAAAAGTGACGGATCAGGCCAGCAACTGTAGAATCTAAACAGCTTACGTTCCAAGGACGGCCACCATTTTTCGGCTCAAATTTCGGCCCAAAGACAAAGTTCAAAGCCAGCAGTATCTCCCATAAGTAGTTCCCACTCTCCTCTCCAAATTTACTCTGAAATTCAAGATGGCGTCAAATCGTGGTGCTCAACTTTTCGTTGCAAGACTTCCGTGGACAGTTTGCAGAGGTACGTAATGGTCACTTACTATTACTCCTTGGCGTAAAGTAAACAATTTTGCTAAGTCTCTGCGTTGACTAAATTCACAACTAACTAAATTCACAACTTTTTGTAGTGTCAACGTGATCCGAAATTTTATAAAGCCTACAGTTTAGAAGCTTAAGCTTAATTATTCAGCGAGCGTAATTCGGAGTTTTAAACTCACAGGCGTCATTGAAATGAGACTTCCACTTCTCTAAGGTCCCGACATAAATTTTTCTCACTGGAAACAGTCACGCAAGTGTCACAAACACCTGTGAAAACAGCAAAACTAGAATGACGTAATCTTGATATGGTTGACGAGTGGTTGGCCGTGCGGAGCACATGGTGTTTGCACTTTTTTGATAAGCGTTGTAAATCGATTGAAAATCATCATTTGGAACTTTCTTTTAATATCCATAGATACACTAGGAGGTTCAGAAAAAAAAAAAAAATACAAATCTCCCCCATTGTGTAGTCCTTTTAATTTACTGTGGTAGGCCATAGCCTAGCTTTTGTATGGGAAAGTAGTTATTTATGAGATGCGATAAGGATTTCCACAAGCACATTTCATTGCATTTCATGGTGGGCAAAAAGCCGAGGAATGCAAGTGAACTATGACCATTTCAGTTCGATGTAAGAGAGGGGTGAATAGGCTTTCAGATCGACGGATTTGGCCTTAACCCATTGACGCCTGAATGAAATTGCGCACGACCCACCCCTAATTCCCTGGCGTTTTTTGGAATATTTCTGAGCAAGCGAAAGCACAAAAATAAACCATATGCGCAGTAACCACAGAGACAAGATCAGGTTTCAAGACATCGTTTATTCAAAGTTGAATAAATGAAGGGTCAAAATATTAAAAAATATTAGCAAAAAGAACTCAACCTAATGTGTAAAACTGATGAGAAAACAAGAAATAATATTATTTCTTTACCACGCCACAAAATGTCCCACAAAAGCTGAGAAAATTGACTTTGTGAAAATGAGTTAATTATTGACTTTGGAGGACAAAAACAAAACCAAATACAACAGAATTGAATTTCTTGTACTATAATGACTAACATTTGAGAAAACAACGAAAAATAAAAGCGAACAACTCATGTAAAAATCAATCCGAAAACAAGAAATCAAGTAATTTATTCGCTGTGCGACAAAATATTACAGCTCTGCAAAAGAAAGATGAAAGTCTTAAATCAAAAAGAGGACAAAAACAAGTGAATTATTTTGAGATCAGTCGTATTTCCACTGTGTTAAATCAGTGGCCATTTAGTTCTTTTCTCAGCGGCTCTGTAGTAGCTGAATAAGACTCCAAAAAATATTTGAACAAAGCGAATAAACTAAATAAACAAAGCACCTGGAGGTTGCTGTAAATTAAATATGCAGAAATCCAGCGTGCAAGTTACTGTTCACTTTTAAAACCTAAAATTCCCAAATATAGGTAACCAAATAAAAGAAATGCGAAAGGAAGTTCAATAGCAATAAATTTTCATTCAAGCTGAGACGAAGAAACCTATTTAAAAGCAAAAAATTGTTCAAAATTTCGCAGACGTGCTTCACTGCATGACCTCATGTTCAAATTATTCTTCATGCTAACGCAATAGCTTGAGTTTTTGTCATTTTAACGCCTGTGGCTTTACCAATCATTCCAAAAGTTGAGTTCAACTTCGAAGTAATAATATACATTAACATTTTTGTTTCTCAAGTCCGAAAAGCCACTTTAAACCTGCGATGTGTCATCGAAACTTACTTGAAAGTGCTCCGATCTTCATGTTTTCTTGGCGGTTGTGGGAAGAAAAACTTCTTCACCAGAAAGTTTTGAGGACTCTGTACTCCTTGATCCTCCATTCTGAGGCCACCTGAACATTGATTTGTATTTTTCCTTTCTATTTTAAAGGCCAAAGCAGTAATTTATCCGTGCTAGGAATGAAAACAAGACCTTGGAAGTTTCTTAGATTTCGCCCGCAACGTGCCATGATTACCTGCACTTTTCGAGCGCGTGATTTTAAGAAGAAAAACCGTCTTTCTAGGGCCCCTAAAGTCCTCTGAAAATATGCTCAGAAAGTCCATTCTGATTGGTTTATTTGTCCTCAAGAACAATAGAACAATAGGAGAACCAAAAAATCTTCAGGGAGGGTCAGAAAGGCAATTGTCCCCATGTGCTTTTTTTTCAGGCGGTTACGGGCGGCACAGGGAAATGGAGGAGTTTTTTGCATGGACGGTTACGGGAGGCACAGGCATCAATGGGTTAAAAAGTGCACGGATTGTGGATTTTTGTGGTAAATTGAGCAGATTCATGGATTTTGAAAACACAGTGGATTGTGGATCAGCTGTGAGTTTTGGCGCAGATTCTGGATTGTGCCTGTCTTGATGTTCAGATCTTGGGTCCTAAACCAAATTTGGATCATAGATCTTTCTTCAGCCTTGGTCAGTATGTTAATGAGTTCATCCACATTGTTTCTTTTTTTGAACCAAGATCATTTAAACTCAGATATGAGACCGTTATTGGAATTGTACTGTGTTACAGTCATCGAGCATGTTGCCTTCTTTACTAATTGTGCGAAATTAACAATGGAATTCACATTTACCAGTTTACCTTTGAACTTTTACACTTCTGTTTCTGGATGTGATTGCTGTGTTGGATTTGAACAATATTGGTGAATCGACAGATTTGGTGAAATAAAGGTACGGTTCTACGGATTTGCATACTGCTATTCACCCCCCCCCCCCCCCCCATGTAAGGTTTAATTCTTTCTCAAACTTGGCCAAATTGCAAATAATTTTTGAAGGTATTTTCCAGTCGCATCATGGATGCTTTGTAGAAGGTGGAAAGTTTTAAGAAACTTTGACTTGGACTTTACAAGGCTTACTGTATCTTACAGCAACTTTTAATTCAAAATCTGTTGTTTTGCGAGTTATCTTGAGAAGAACCCAAGTGGAGTTTTTCAAACTTACAGAATGTTCCCTCGCAATGTTTTGAGGGAATTTAAGTTCTAGAACATTTATGGTCAAAGGTCAATCATAAATGGGACTTTCCTCTTTTGCTTTGCACAACAGTGTTCTTGTGATCAAATAGGACAACGTTTACCAACATGATAAAGCACAATACGAGTGTTGGAAACCAACACTCATCCGCTCACCAGTGCAAATATGAAAAGAGTTGTCAAGTAAAAATTGTTGATCACCGCCCATTTGGCGAGTGTGATTTTCATTTTTGGCAAATTATTTAAGCTTAAATATATATACATTGATGACATTCCTTGTTATTTTCCATTTTGAAAATAAACTAAATCCATACTATAAAACTTACCACACGCTTTTTTTTTTACCTTTTTTTCTTCTTGTGAGATTCCAGACTACACGTAATTTGCCAATAAAACACAACCTATTGTTTCATAAATATCTACAAAAATTAAGAAAATACAGCTTCCTCACAATGATGATTTACATGTTTATAACAGAAACATGTGTAAAGTGAAACTGCTGGTCTCTAGTTGAGCTGGCAGTAGTAATTACTGCCAGCTCAATTATTGTGTGCACACAAGAGGAACAAGGATGATTGCTTGCTAAGAAAAAAATGTCACAAAAATTCATCAATAAAAACTGTTTAGAGAAGTAAAGTAAGTGCCTCCATTGTTGTTATCTTTGGTTTGAAAGTCTAAGTTATCAGAGTATAGTTTCTCATTGAAGGGAAAAATGTAAGTCTACCGCATGCCGACAAGTTGTTTTGATTCTCTAATGTCTTGATTCTATTAGAGATGCAAATTCAATAGACAGGTAGTGTTAGCTCTTTGTTTACATGTGGCTGATTTGGGGTTAATCTATGGAAAATGGAAATATTTCCAAGGAGTTTTAAAAGTTAATGAGAACAAGGAGCCTAGATCAGGCTGTGATCCCAACGAGGCATCTCGTCAATACCAGAAGGAAATAATTATTAAATAACTATGGTAAGAACAAAAAAGTGGCACACAAGGCAATAGACGAGTGTGTCACTGATCATGTTCTTACCACAGTTTGATGTCCCCTGTGATTTATTACTGCACAGACGCACAGCAACATGGAATCTATTTGTTTTATATAATAAAGAAGCGTACTTTTTTTTATTTCATAATCTTTCAACATAACTTGAAAGTTGGGCTTTTGTCTACTTTGAAAAACATGATAATAGCAATTTGATGTCATCTATGGTCTATACAAAATGAAGCAAACTGATTGGTTGCCATGTGTAGCAAAGAATTGTGATTCGTTTAAGGAAATCACACCACTGTCAACCTTAAATTAAGCATTGCTTTTCATGGAATGAAAACTTACAGCAAAATTAGGATTGAGCTGCAAAATTCACAAATCTTATGCAAAAATAATGCTGGAAAAGTCAAGTCAGTTTTTGTCATCAGAGCACCCCTGTGAGCCGAAAAACCTGGATGTTACATGTACCTTGAATATTGCAAGAGTTGAAAAAGCTGCTCAGAAAACTTGCAGTTGTGGTCAACATCAACACAGGTGTCGGAAGCCATTCCATTAGATTGTTGAATAAAAGGAGTGTTAGTGATGGTGGAAATTTGTGTCCTCTGTGGTTGGTGATCATTAAGTGTGTTTGATATAGTGTCTGAGACAATTTCTACATGTAGCTGTGATACAGACAGTCGTGAGCTGTAGTGAGCTATATTTCACTCGTTACTCTGCCCTGAAACGGACTGGAACATTCGCCTGGAAAAGCGAGGTTATAGTGTTTATTGTGATGTTTCTTTCCTAACACCAATCTGAGCAAACAATATTATTTTGAGACTGAGAAAAGGTGGACTTTTTAATTGCAGTAATCTCATAAACATTTTGCTTATTGGGTTTGTTAAATTCAAGGCAAAGCAATGGCTTCTTTCCTTGAAATAAAAGACTAATTTTGTGTTTGGTTTAGTCTCGCTTGACTGCTGACTGAGAATGTTCAAATATTTTTGCCGATTCATTTTCTATAAGAGAAACATCTTTTTCGTCCTTATTCCTGCTTCCTGTACCTGTTTACAGCCTTGGCAAGACTTCATCCTACCTTATCCTTTGCCCAGTCACATAAAATATTATCTAAATTCTCAAAACGTTCTGCCATTTTAAAAACAGAAGGAAAATGTTTGTTGTAATGATGTCATCTGTGTGTCTGACCTCTAATAGATCATAGTTGAGAACCAATCAAAATGCAAGAATTTGACTTGTTATATAATACATATTATTTTGGTAATCACACTTCATGACGTTTATTGATGAATTTGTTCTGTGCATACATTTTATACAGACACCCTGAGGGAGCACTTTCAACAGTTTGGGAAAGTTACATTTTCACTGGTTGCTTTTGTGAGTAGTTAATATTTCTATTAAAGAGTGCTTTAGAAATACAACAGCAACTAAAAACTAACGATACAATGTTCTGACATTTTGGCCACCTCTTGATGCAAATTATCAAGGAATGAATAAAAGAGCAAGTTCAGAAGAGTTAAGACCTGTAGATTTGCATAAATGAAGTTAAGTTAAATATTAGATACTTAAGCGCAGATCGAATCTGTTTGCACATTTAAACATTGTCTTAATTGTTTGATGTACAGCATTTCGTTAATTTAACAGTCAAATTTTTTCCTGCATTTTTTCAACATTTTGAAGCAACTAAGGAGGTCCTCAGGGACTGCACCCGCATGGTCTTTATCGTAATGTTAACATAAATTTGTTGGTCATACTTCTGGACATCTGCATGCACATGTGATTGGCCATGACAACATGTATTCTTCTGTGCATAAACAGTATGATAAAGACCACGTGGGCATGAGGTCGTCAGGTTGCCAAAAGGTCGAACATTGTATTGTTAGTTCTTACTTGCCTGTATATAAATGTTTATATTGTTTTTTTATTATTATTATTCTTTGCTTAACTTATTTTAATCTGTTTCTTGTTGTTACTTACGACTTAAAATGGAGTCAACATTGCAAAAGAAACAAAATTAAATTACGTAGCTCAAGAAGCCTCTGTTTTAGGAGTACGTGGATGAATATTTTCTGTAACAACACATAACTGGTTTAATTGAAATGTATGTAATAACTTGATCCACAGGATTATAACAGTGGAAGATCTAAAAGATTCGGATTTGTTGAATTTGAATCGCCTGAGTCCCACAAGAGGGCACTAGAACAGCAGCACATTATAAATGGAGCAAAGGTGCGAACAATTCAAAGCTAAGAACATACTGCCACATCATACTGTAAACTATATGCAAGTAATGCAATGCTTTCTCAAGGAATACTGACAATTATTCCACAAGTGCACATTGGATATGGGATGGTAGATAGCCAACGAGGCATGTTGCACCAAGTTGGGTACAATCATCTCAATGATATCCAACAAGCATGAGTGGAATAATTAATTATAGAAAAATAGAGTTAAAAATGCCCCTAAAATGCAGCAGACTTAACTAAAAAAAAATAAGATGCCCCAAAAAATCTCACTCGTTTGCTTACCATATTCGTAGAGCATGGTATAATGGCTCATAACCCATGATGGCTCAGCCTGTAAAAACTCCAGTGATCCAATTTTTAATAACATGGAATATTCCATGAGTCAGTTGTATTTTCTCGGTAAAAGGTTTGTGCGTATGCCGAGAAAATACAAGTGACATGAGAGATATTCCATGGTACACGTGTACCACTTGAAAGCATTACATAACTATTAAATAAATTGTATTTTATATGTACCATGCCAGCATAGAAAATACAGTGACCAACATAACCAATGCACCATGCATGCAGTGCATGGTGGGAAGGCTAGGTGTAATACTGTTGAGTGTAGAAGTGATTTCCTAGTGTGTTCTAAATATTGTATGAATTTCCACTTGCATGGTATGAATTATTTTCTATTGTAGCTGGAGTTTAGTTGAATCTAACATGTGCTCTCATTGGTTGATTTACGGCCACATGAAAATAGCTAAATCTAAATGCCTTCTGGCAGGCAACTATTGAGCAATAATTTGTTGCCCGCTCTCCACTAACCATAGGTTACTTTTACTACTTCTTGCCTTATTACCTAGCACTAAACTCCAGCTATAAAGTAAAACACTTAATCCTATCTATAACAAAATTCTCAATCATGATTGGTTCTCTGCACGCCTATTTGTCACGTAATCGGTGCGCGATTATATGGGTGTCCAATTACAGGTGTCTAATGTGAACAATTTGTAATTGGATACCTGTAATTGGATACCTACGTGATTCGCACATCAATTACGTACGCTTTTATGGCTTCCTTCGCAATGTTTCGTCCAGTTTTCAAAACTTAGGATAAGCGCTACAGACGTTTACGCTCCAAAGAAGTTCTCATACATGTACAACATTTTTAATTAGGAAATTTGTTATAGATACGATTAATTAGTAACTGCATCTCGTGTTGGACAATTCAAAGAATAATCGCGCTCGTCCGATTTTAAAATTACTTGCGCGATTTCTTCCTGAATTGTACTCCACTTGCTCCAATTACTATTACTAATTAGTGGTCCCTTGGGAAACAGTTACGTTTGTTTTCCCTTGAATCTTGATGTTCCCCGAGACGAAGTCGAGAGATACATCAAGATTCAAGGGAAAGCGAAAGCAGCTGTTTTCCTCAGGGCCAGTAGTTAAGTTTATAATATACACTACTGATTATTTCCACTTCATAGCAAGTATAGACTGCAAGCAATCTCTCTCTTCCTCGAAAATCCGTGGGAAGAACGCAAAACAAGTAAACGTGCGAACGTTGCTGTGGGCGTGACGTGCGAGCGGCGATGCCGCAAGTCGCCAGTAGCGCGGGCGTCAGAGGTTTCTCTCGTCTTCCGACGCCCACGCTACTAGCGGCTCGTGGCATCGCCGCTCGCGCGTCACACCCACAGTCACGCTCGCACGCTTACTTTTGCATTCTTCTCCACGGATTTTCGAGAAAAAGATAGACTGCTCATAAGTCAGAAGCGTATCACCTAGTCTAGGTGATATGCTTCTGTCGCAGTCTATAGCAAGTAACTTGCAACTGTGCATTGGAATCAACCATCTGGCTGATGCTTAAAGTGACCAGGAGTATAAACTTTATTCATAAACAACCATCCTACAGATTTTTGTTTGGTTTTGAAAGAAATTTTTGCTTCATTGTCTCATTACCAGTAACTGCAAAGTATAATATTATAATTATGATAAATTTTTTCCTATTGCACTAATTAGTGACTAATGGATCCAAGGTTATGACTTCAAATATAAGACTTTGGGAAATTACAGCCTAACCTTACACAGCTTGCTTTCATGAATGTTTTGCCAAAACTGCAGTGATTATAACTTCTAAAAAGCAGAAATTATTTGACCTTAAAATTACATTTACTAAGTTGTCTTGAACGGATTAACGAATGTCTTGCCAAAACTGAAATGATTATAACTTCTCAAGAGTAGAAATTACAATATATGACCTTAAAACTACATTTAATAAGTTGTCTTGAGCAGATGAACGAATGTCTTGCCAAAAATGAAATCATTATATCTTCTCAAGAGCGGAAATTGTATGGCCTGAAAACTACATGTAGTAAGTTCTTGAACAAATGAAAGAACGAACGAAATAGTTCTAGCTATATAACAAAATTAATACCATGCCATAGAAAATTCATACCATCGGAACACAAGAAAGGCATTGGTAATTACCTAATTAATTATTGATTAATTAATTGATTAATTAATCGCCTAATTAATTAATTAATTTTATGTACCCACGATACACAGAGGAGTTCGAGACTCGGTTAAAAGTGAACGTGCCGAAACAAGAAAGAAAGATTCGTCACTGGAAGTTTCCTAAATTTCTAAGTAACATTCTTTATCGAATGGAATGCACGGGTGTTTGTCTGAGCAACTACTTAATGGAAACATTTACTATAGGTTTTATAAGTTATGGATAGTGTATGAGCATTTGACTAACGATCATGAACGGTCGTGAACCATCCAACATAAATCTCGGCATCTTTTTTTGCTCTTTTGAGGTTTACTGGGCTTTAAGGATATATATTATAAGAATATCGAAGCCGAAATTTGCGAAATTTCAAGAATATTTTAACATTACACCTGCGGCTTTGATTTCTCAAGAATATAATTTCGTGAGTTGAAAATTTGTAAACACAATAAAATCATATCATGTGTCAAATAAGGCTTGATTCCCTGCAGTCTGGGTTACAACATTACTTCAACGCCATCAAAGATGTCACACGCTATAATGTAAGAATATTCACTCGAATATTTTCAATCTAAAATCGACAGAAAAATAAAGAATATTCAGTCTGGGCCGGAAATAAAAACAATGTAACAACGTTCAAACTTTTCAAATAATACACTTTATTATTATCGAAAGCGTTTTGTACTGTATCCTTTTCAAATGAATTTTTGCTTTCCGACACAGAAAATGTTTACGACCATTTTAGTCGACAACTTACGGACACGACGGCGACAGGTCACCGACGGATTTCCGACAGTCAGTTAACTGGACGAATAGCCAACTGTCGGACAACTGTCGTCCAGTTTAGTCTGAAAAAAATCAGGATAACGGTTGATCGGCTGTTGGCCGGCAAACCGCTATCATTCGACTGAGAAACGACGGACAATATCTTTTGGCAGCTGTTCTCCATTTTGCCGAGATGTCAACTACGTAATAGTGGTAGTAGACTTGATGATCTTCTAAATTCTCACCACATTCCTGCCTCTTAATATTCTTGTTTAGAAAGGAGAAAGTAGCTAGCTGTTGATCGATCTTGTGAATGAAAGATCTACATTGGCACTTTCTCGTCTTGCCAGTCTCCAAGTTAAGTTTTGTGTTTTGTTCCCTTCTACAGGTTTTTGTTCAATTAAGGCAGAGTGAGGAAAAGAACCCACGCGGCCGACGACACGAAGATTTTACTGAAGTGTGACAAGTTACTTTTTTTCGCCGTGTGCAGCATTTCTTGTTTTGTTGTTGTTGTTGTTCTGTAACAACCGAGGATCCTTCAACTGCTCAGAAGCCTTTAACAAGAACAATTAAAACCTTATATTAAGCCGTGTTTGAAATCATTTTGGCCCGCGTCAATCACAAGAAGTGTTGGCGACTATTCTGCGGGTACATAAAGGGGCTCTGATTTATTCAGTGAACATTTCGTTGGCTCGATAGACTGTACCTACTTGTAACTAAACTACTGCTGACACTGCACAGGCCCAGCTCAGGGAGGGTTTTATGGAAATTGCTTGCGTTTAAACTAAGAATAGAAACCAGCTTTATACAATCTAAGAAGCGGAAAAATCAAATAATATGCGGCCAACAAAAGATTGTTTGATAAGTCTCTTTATTGAAAGCTTGCACCAAACTTGTTTTAGTAGCATTTCACACGCAAAACATAAGCTATGGAAGCATTCATTTCCTCTTTATAAGGATGCAAAGTCTAGCCTTGCGGTTAGAACAGTGACTTAAAGGAGCTCGTCACGGTATTTTGAGTTACTTTGGCCGCGCACAAATTACCTGTAATTTAAAGGAAACCCAAAAATAATAGTTTACTAAGATAGAAAAACACCAAAGAGATAACATTAAACCATAAAGAAACAAGGATGGTTAAGGATGGACAAGATTGACTCGGATTACAAACGACGAATTCGTCGTTTGTAATCCGAGTCAATCTTGTCCATCCTTAACCATCCTTGTTGCCTAATGGTTTATTATTATCTCCTCGGTGTTTTTCTATCCTAGTAAACTACTATTTTCAGGCTTCCTTTAATTAGTTTAGAATACCTTAAAACCTCACTATGCCTCAGTATTCAAACATGAACACGTTTCATACTTCGCATGAGTCTCGTGTTCCAGTCGCACGCTTCGGACCACTAGCGTGTTGTCTGACTGAACTACACGGCAGCGTATATTACCTGCATAAAATCCGTTCTTGACGACGCGAGACATCTTTGGCTGTGAAAAATGTGACATAACTTTCGTATTCATAGCGTGCGATTCTCGAAAATTAGAGCATACTTGACGTGTTCATTAGTATTCGAAGACGTTCACGTCAGAAGTGGCGTCGTGCATCTCGTGTTCCAGTCGCAAACTCTCGAACAACTGAGAGTATTCGAAAATGTTCAAGTCATAAATGATTGCTATATCTTCGAAGAACATCTAATGCAACATTAATCTACCAAAACGTGGCCCGTATGATTTATCGAACACTTCGAGTCATTCAAGAGTATTAAATTCCTATAGGATATTCCAGGTGTATTTCGAGTCAGCCGTAATCGAATACGTCAGAACATTGCGGCATACGCGGCGTGCGCCGATCCGTATTGGAGCGAATTCGGGCCCGAATATTTGGCTTTTCGTGCAGTGGAACTTGAAACATTTAGGCTAAACTGTTTAAGATGCGTAAACCTTGACGTAGCTCCTTTAAGTAGTTCTGTCTAGCCTCGAAGAACTAATGTTTTTTTGCGTTTGTTGTTCTCTGTAATAGCTTTGGCATTTTTGCTTTCTTCGTGAATGACCAAGTACTAGCATGAGATAAAGAATTAATCTGTCAGTGGAAAGGAGACCATCCTCAACTCGTCCTCGTCTTCAACAATTTTGTAGCCGAGTAGATTCATGACTTCGTAGCATTCAGTTTCGATCAAGCGTACAATTGAGTAAGGCACCTGGGTACGCCACGTTTGAACAGAATCAGTCAGATTCTCCGCGCTGTAAGTATACTGACGATAAATGGAGTTTGCAAAAGAAGGGGAGACAAATCCTTCGTGCAGAGTGCGGTCAATCCACACTCGAACGTTTTGTGCGATGCTGATTCCTACAAACTGGTACAGTTGCTCGGCGATCTGATGCGGATTGGTCGCCAAGTCTTCGTATCTTAGCAACGTGTAACGCCCACGCAGCCAAGCCGGTGCGCTGACCGCGTACTTGATGTTGCGCAGCATATCACGGCATAACGATTGCGCGTGATCACGCACCGATTTTACCGTCCAGTTTTCATGGGAATCGTGCAGAACGCGCGTGTTTAAAACCGCGCGTGGGTCTCGCACTAAATGAACTACTTTGAGTGAGTAGTCCGCGGGGCCCTCGTTGTCCATGAGATAAGATAGTTTATGAATAGATTTCACGCGAATTGTTTTGACTACCGTGTGTTTGTGTAACCGGCAAATCGCCGAGGCTGATTGTGGCCTTAGTGGCGTACATTTACGAATGCTATAATGCGGAGTGTTGTAGTTCTCAGGGCATAAAGGCGGTGAAGACAGAGCCCGGCTTGAGAGGCGATGTCGCAGCGAGCTGTACTGAAACGATAAAAAATCCGTGTAATACGAAAGCTCCATGAAGTTGCAATGAAAGATGCCGTTTAACAGATGGGTTACCATCGTGTCGTAAACGCTCTCGGGACGATTGTCTCGATAGTAATCCAGAGATTGTAAAGGTTCGTAAAGATAAAACACTTGAAGATGTTGATTTAGTAGTTCTCCGAGAAAAGCGCTCCCAGACGCAGTATCCGAAATAATGAGGATGTTTTGTCGCATTTTACTACCATATTTACTAGCTAACGAATCAAGTTCCATAAATTTGTTCAGTCTCTCGTACATCTCTAGCTTTTTCCGTAATGAGGTGATTTCGTCGTGCAATTTGGAACAATTTTTGTCTTGTTTAACATTAGTTTCCGAGTTGTTTGTGTCCCTGGTGAAATCTTGATCTCCGCATTCATCAGAAATGTACGTTTTTAACTCGTCCGTGGTCGCCGAACTTTGAAGCTGCCGGTTTCGTAGACACATTGCTTCCAAATTGTCGTTTCTTGTGAAAATAAAGATGGCGCACATGACGAAAAAAACGACCAGCCAAATAGGAGGGGGAATCACTCTTCTTGGCAAAATATTTTGAAGAGAACGAAACATTCTCTTAAAATCCCGCAATCTGGTTTCGAAAGCACCATTTCAGTCTACTCATACCGCTCGGTCGTGCTTGTAATTTCTTTTGAAATCCTCTTTACATTGCCAGTGGCTGAATTCATGGTAGATCTTTCACCGGGGTTCCGCTTTTAACTCACAGTAGCTGCCCGCCGAAAATTCATTCTTCGTCTTCTTGACAACGAACCCGAGAACCAGCAAACTCCTCAGATATCCGTGTCACAATTTACAAACAACAAAAAAATGTTCGGTAGAAATACCAAGAGAGGTACCCGTATTCGCCAGTCAACCTTTCACTTCTACCAGCCAGTTTTTACGTCTTCTATTTAACCATATATGGAGTGGATAAATTATTCACGTGACCCTGCTATATGGCGCTCTCTTAGAGGCAATGAAGCGGTGAGTATTTTAAGGACTATTATTTCCCAACACAACAAAACTCGGTTGAAAATCGTTGCTTTGCTTTGCTCTCGTGGTGCCGTGTTTCTAAACAATTGCTTGTTGCTCTGGCTTGGTGTTGACAGAAAATATTTTCGTAGTGAAAGCGAAATATTTTGCCTCCCTTTAATAGCCAGCTTGTCGGTACCTGTGCTTTCAGCAATTTTTTTTATGTCACAGTTTAGTTCTTACAACGTCATCAAGTTACTTAACGAGGTTTTGATTTTTCTCGGAGCCTTATTTGTGATCCCAACTGTTTGTTTTCGTCCGCGGCTACTGAATCAATTAGTTCCTCATTCTCTAATTGAATTTCAACTTTTTCGTCTGGATCACTGCCTTTCTAAAAACAAACATTTTCATGAGCAAAAACAATCCATGAACCCGGGCGTTCAAATAACTATCCTTTATGAATACATGTGTATTCGCGTGTCCGTGATGCTAGCCAGTTTAGACTCAAACTGAACTGTAGAATTTTCCTATAGGTGCTTAACGTTAAATAAAAACTCAAATCCTTAAAATGACAAACCTGTCTTTGTGAATCTTTACAGTCAAAGTGTAAAAGGTCTTTTCCATGTACCACGTGATTGCTGTCGCGATTAACAGATCTCATTGTCCATTGCTTCCCCGGCCCGTGAACATAACAACAGCCAGTAAGGCACTTTATACTGTACTATCATAATTTTGCTATCTTGGAAATTGAAACTCTGTCTGTTAGAAAAGAAGAATTAATATGTCAAACAATCGCAACCCTTTCCTTCAACGCCGGCCATCTTGGCGTGATAGCACATGCGCAGTTTTACCAAATTTCATTTATGGCGCGAAAATACGTGGTCA
The DNA here is from genome assembly GCF_964199315.1 of Orbicella franksi. Lineage (NCBI taxonomy): Eukaryota > Metazoa > Cnidaria > Anthozoa > Scleractinia > Merulinidae > Orbicella > Orbicella franksi. The sequence continues at coordinate 27,445,183 of NC_138148.1, read as the reverse complement.
CTTGGCAAGAAAATCGGTATTTTGCACCTTTTCCATGTTTTATACCCAGTTCGCAGTCGGTAGGCCGCATTTAGTCGGCAGTCCGCGTTTTATACCTGAGTCCGTGTTTCATACCAAGTCCGTAACACTTATTATTATATCTCTCAGTTACTACGCGCTCTGTGCTTGGTCAATGTAGCGGGCCGTACTCTACTGTATAATGTAACAAGCAAAAGTTTAAAACTTTCTTTTACTTTAAATTGTGTCAGTTGAAACGTGCTAACGACTTAACAACGATTTTGCTTTCGATGTACGTCAGAAATTTGAAGCCGTTCCGGCTGCATGAATAGAAATCGTTCCCGAACCCGCCAGACACACAGGATACACAGTAGAGATACAACAAATATCTTTCTAACCTCGTCTTCTCGGTCCGTACTGTAAGTTACGGATCCTCGTTTTTTCCCCGTCGATTTATGGCCTGCGTGCTCTTGATTAGTCATTTGACCAAGTTTGATGCTTTTAGGATGAACAGAGACCAAGTTATAGACCTTGAACCATGTTTCAAGGTCTTTTAGTTGGTCTCTGCTTACCCTAAAAAAGCATCAAACTTGGTCAAATGACTAATCAAGCGCACGCGGAGACGAAAATGACTAATCATTCTCGTCCCCATTGCCTTTTTCGCTTCTCTTAACCGGCGGGCGAAACGGGCTATTGGACGAGAATGACGTTGTCAGTATATCGATTGGTTAAAATTTGAAACTCGCCCCAGTTCCCTGCGCAATTTCGGTATGGCCTATTTATTGCCTGTCTGAGTGTCATGCATTGCACAAGCGTCACGCATCAGTTAGGTTAATCCTCTCTTGGATATTTCGTATAGCATTTGTCATCCATTTTTGTCGTCCATCTTATCAACAATTTTCACCTTCAGTCGATCAAGGTACAGTCTGTAGTTCAATTAATGTCTTTAAAGATAAATTAGCAGAAAATTTCATTTTCGTTTGAGGTAATGCGATAATTTTTCCTGTTTACAGCACGAGCTTCTACAGCCCGTTTGCAATCGCCGGATTCTGTCGACGTTATTGCAACAGTCTGTTCAAGGTATGTTATTAAATGGGTTCTCTCTTCTTATTTGTATCTGACTACTTTAACGAAGTTTAGTGAAAATTAGTTTTATAACCACCATCAAACAGCGTAATCATCTAGAAATCTTCTGTCAGTTCAGAGTTTGCTTTCCACATTGCCACGATTAAACATTGCGACTTCGCCAGTTTGTACATTTACGTCGAAAAGATCGTAACGCTGACGAAGAAAACTAAGAAAATGCTTAGCTCAACAAGATAGGCCGCTCGGCGTAAGGAAAGCTTTCGATCTCACTTTTTAGACATTTTCGCCTTCGTTGTTGTTTTCGCTTACCGAAGCACTTTCAGTTTCGTAACATACTCCTTGAGATGATTAGCGGATATAACGAGCACTGAGTGCTGCGTTTTCATATTCAAAGCTTGGCATTAGGCTCGGCACTCTTTTATATTCAACTTTTTACGCATTTCGCAACAGTCAGGGTAAGAACAAGTACTGTGTTATTGACCATTGAGGATGAACAAGAGATTGTATGCTTATTCAAGCGTAGGAAATAAACAGAGAGTTTTATTTAAAGCTCTTAGGAAGCTTAAAACCACGCGGATTTAACATAAAGTTTAACTACAAGTGCCTCTAACCCCCCAAAATGTTTTTTACTAGAGATATCTTCGTATGGAGTCACGAAAAATGCCGCAAAAGCGAAATAGTGAGATTTGCGACGTCATTCCAGACATTCTCTACTTCCGCATAACCATAATCCTTTGCGCCTTGGGGGGGTTACCGAATGTAAACAAAATGGCGTCGCGAACTGTCAAGGACGAGGCGAGTTTAAGACTTCCAAAAATCTTCAAGAATATTTCAAATTTGACTAAACCATAAATAAAGCAAATATGTAACATCTTATCTATGGATTTCGAGGAGTCAATCGGGAAAAAAATGCTCTGGTCAACATTGTATGCAGTGCTTTGAAATTTCAACGTCTGGACACTCGCAAGACTCTTCAAGTTCCTACACCAATGTACCTTCGCTTGTAGAAGTTAAAAGACTGGCAGAAAAGTCTAGATGGCGTCCGTCTGGTGATGGAAGAATCCGTAGTGACAGAGTTTTAATCGGAGCTGGAGCTACAATCAGCAAGCAGTTAGAAAATATAAAACGCTTCGTGTTTGGGAGCACAAGCAAGCTACGGGAATTCACCCAGTAAAGTAAGTCTATAATTCTTCTGATATTGTATTTATAAAAGTCTGCATATTAATTTATGATTTTTTTGATTTTAGAATTCATCTGCTACGAAATCACAAATATGTTTGGGATGTCAGAGGGAGCTATAATCCTTCGTTCTCGACAGACAATGAGGAAATCAAAGTCATGTACTTGGTGCTCGAAACTTCCACTTACATGCACTGTTGGGTATGCTATAATATTTCGAAGATAACGTCTTAACATAGCCATGGAATTGCTTAGTTCTTTAACTAATAGCTTGTTAAATTTTGTTTTTCAGTTTGAGAGGGGATTGCAGCCATAATGGAGCATTGATGTTTGTACTGTGTGATATTGATGGTGAGGGAAAGTAGCAATTACCATCAGATCCCAAGTGTACTGATTTGCTATGTTCTTGGTGAGACCCTAAAGGTAATTAAAAAAAAATATTAACTGGAAAATACACAGTATGCATTATTTAAGGACCCATATGTTTTGCATGTCTACAAGGTGCAAAGGTCGAACCAGTCCTGGTGGGTTCGGGCACGATGTTGGTGTACAGTTGCATAGCAAAAACGGTCTCACACTAGCTTTCTTATTATTTCTTGTCATTCTTAAAGCCAGTGGTCGTAAAACTTCGCAGAATTAAACTTCCATCTATGTGCACCTCAAAAAGTGAAATTTTCTGTCTGAAAAAGATTTATAAGAAGAACAATAACCAAATTCCGAAAACAGGACAGGCAAAAAGTACTGTTTTTCCCCATTTTTTGACCCAAACATAAAGTGCATTATTATAAGTTTTAAATTCTTAGTGTAAACAATTCAATTCAAGAAGGTATTTCCAAAGTGCACCTAAATTTTGCTTTAAAGTGGTGGGACTCTTTCATTTGTGGTTGTATTTGTCAAAAAAATATGTTTAAAAAACTAGCATGAGACCACGTTTTTAATTTCAAAACTTTGTCATTTTATCGTGCCTTTGTTTGCACGTTTTGAGCACTTATTTCCTTTTTTGCCTTTTGCGTGGATTTTCCATTTTGCCAATCGTGCCTCAGGCATTGTGCATCTTTTTTTGCCTTTCAGGCCTGTGCTATTTTTACGACTTTGTTGTTTTGCTAATTTTGCCTTCTGGGTGCTTTTGCTGCTTGATCTAACGCATTTTGCTTCACTGACGAACAACACTGTAATAAAGGTTGGAGTACGCGAGCAGTGCAAAGTACTGACAAAAAGCCAAAGTGAGCATTTTGTGATACTTTTAGTGATGTTATTTTCATAGGCAAATGCTCAGTTAAGATTGGACGTTATCCTCGCCAATCCTTCCGCAAAGTTGGCGAACAACACCGTAATAAAGGTCAACCAAGACATCGATGTTTTTGTTTTGTTTCCCTTCATGTGGAAACCGTTCAATCCCAGTCTAACTCGTCCATCCATTTCCTTATTTGGACATAACTTGGGCTTGTCAATAACAAAATGACCACGATGAATAGGAAAATGGACAAGAAGATGCAGGGAAGATGCTTGCTTAGTGGGTGTAAAAAGAAATAAAAAAAGACAGAAGATGATTTGTTCAGTCATTTTCTCAAGATCGCTGTGCTGGACAAAAATTGGACAAATGTGTATTTAAAGTGACATCGTTTCCAAATCCTTGGTAAGCACTCTGATAGTGTAACTTACTAGCATGTGGCGTTCTCTTATTATAGTTTGCGTTCTGGAGAATGCCTTTCTTCATTTTTGTGATTCCATTTTTGTGATTCGAAAGAGCTCGTTTAACAATAACTTGCAATGCTCTGCCTTACGAAACCTGTAATATGGTTGAGGAAGCTTACGTTTGGAATTGAACCAACTCAGTTTGCTCAGTGGACTCGGAATAAAGGCAAAATAAGCAAAAAACCAACAGGGTACGATTTTTTTGCTGGCGTGAAAGGCAAAAGCAAAAACCACCAAAAGGAGTAACGTGCGCGATTTTGGCAGAAAGCAAAATTTGCCAAAAAGGCAAAAATGGCAAATCATGCCTGCAATGAGCACGATAAGAGTAGCGTAAAATATGGCCCGATGTGTTACACTACTTGCGAAGTTTAGAATGGAGAGTATGTATGATTTTGACTCCTTACAAGAAAGGCACAAGCGCTTTTTAGATGTAGCTAAGATGGAAGGAAACTACATGAAAATTGCTACAAGATGGTGCGCATTTGAAGAGAAAGAAAATTAATAACCTGTGAATTACAGTATTTTTAAAATAAATTTTCATCCCATTTTTGCTAATTTTGATTTGTGCACCAACATCGTGTGCAAGGCCTGGTAGAGGATATAAACATCTACATCTCCAAAGCTAAGTTCAGCAAGAAACCTCCTGGCTCATACGAAAGTGAAGCCTTCTCCAGCAGTGACAGAAGAACATTATGGCATTGATTATCTCACCAAACTGAACATTGAGCAATATAAGATGAACTTAAAGAGAAACATTTATCTTGCAAATCAAGGCAATTCATTACCATTAATATATCAAGTAATATTCTGACAGGCTTTGTGGGGAGTTCACCCTCCAGAGGGTGGATTTTGATTAAAAAAAATGGAATGTCTGTATACTACTATGTGTAACCAGGGTTGGCTATTTACAACACTAATTGTTTTTTGTTTCATTCAAATTGGTTTATTCAGAATAATTTATTTGTGCCTACATGTAATTTTGATTTTGATGAAAGTTAATAATATTAGTGTTTTTTTAGAATTGCAACGTGAAGAGATCGGTCAGGAGATTTGGAGAGGAGAATGGCCCAGTTTTTGGAGATCTGGGTACAGAAGCACTTCAAAACTACAGTCGAACCTCCGGTTTCGACCACCTCTCCTCAGCAACCAGTTTTCCAAAATACCAGAAGTTTCCAAGTCAAATCACTATATCTTGAACCTCTAGTACCCAAGCACCTCTGGTAAGTGACCACGACCACGACCACTTTTAAAGCTTCAAGTTTGAAGTCTTATTTTGTTTTTAACCTCCCGCAATAGAGTCCTAAAGTGATGACGTCACAAAAATAACATTTTTGAAATTATGGGATATGATGTCATATTCTTATAGAGCATCCTCAAAGATGCCCTTCCCAAAAATTAGCTCTGAATTGCAATTCCCGATAGAGATATAAGGGATCAGAGTTTGATAGCATCCCATACAAACCCTTCAAAATTTGTTTCAGGTCCTTTAGTTTAGAACTGACTCAAAATTAGAGACATTTATATGGGGCAGTACCAAATTTTCATCCTTCATATTTCGGCTGGGAATCACAATTGAGAGGTAATATTTGGCAAGGACCCTTTTTTTATGGACACTCTATTCGAAAATGGCGCCAAATCCCATAATTTCTCAAATTTATTTTTTTCGTGACGTCACACTTTAGGACTCTATTGACCACTTGACAGATAATAGAGCGGAAATTGATAATAATGTGTGGTAACATTATCACATTCCTGGGTAGTACAAGAGACGGAAATTTTTCAATGGGAAGCACCAGATTTTATCTCGAAATTGACTTTTTACATGAATAAAATGTGAAACATGGGGTAAATCTCTGCAGTTACAACAATTATGCTAATGAGGCAAAATTTGGATGCATTATGGTATAAGCTCTCGTAAGGGACAACCTCCCGTAAGTGACCACCAAGGCTTGACATTTTAAGTGGTCGCTTAAAATGGGAGGTTCGACTGTATTGAAAAAGTTACTAACAGTGTATTTCAGAAAATATCTTCAACAACCACAGGGAATCTTTTGGTCAAATCAAATCACCAAGCCCCTGGGAATTCTATGTTCTCGTACTGCATACATGGAGTATAAGAAATACATGGTTTCAAGTAAAATATGAAGAAGCTAGTCATAAAAGGGGATAAGTGACGATTTTGGTTGTTTTTCTTTTTTCTTGCTCCAAATTAGCTGAATTTTTGCATGTGGTCTTCAATGTAATAGAAAAACGTGTTCCTGTATTTTTGCCGCTGGTTTTTGCTTCGCTTTATAAAGACGCCGCTAGGAAAACCGAGTGGTTTTTTGCATACGCAATATCCTGAAAACGAAGCAAGGTTTAGCGCAAAAACTACGGGACGTTGCTAAACATACCTAAACAAAACTCTATGCGAAATTTGGAGCGTTTTCGACAAAGTTCACTTTTGATTAAAATACCTAACGCCCTTTTCCCGCCGAGGCTGCAAATAAACGAAGCCGGGCCTTTGTTATGATAAACAGAGCCGATCCTTTGTTATAATAACCAAGCCAAGCCTTTGTTATAAGTCGAAGTCTCGCCTCGGTTTATCATAACAAAGGATCGGCCCGCCGCGACCGCAGGGACTTTGATCTCACTTAGAAAGCAGCAAAATGTCAATTTCACGCAACGTATAAGCTCAAAAATGTTGATTTTAGGTCAAAAAAGGTTTAAATGTTGATTTCACGTTAACGCGTGACGGCAAGGATGTTGGTTTCACTTAGAAACAAGCAAAATGTCAATTTCACGCAACGCATAAGCTCAATGATGTTGATTTCAGGTCTAAATAGTTTAAAATGTTGATTTCGCGTTAACGCGTGACGGCAAGGATGTTGGTTTCACTTAGAAACCAGCAAAATGTCAATTTCACGCAGCGCATAAGCTCAATGATGTTGATTTCAGGTCTAAATAGGTTAAAATGTTGATTTCGCGCTAACGCGTGACGGCAAGGAGGTTGATTTCTCTTAGAAACCAGCAAAATGTCAATTCCACGCGACGTATAAGCTCAAAAATGTTGCTTTTAGGCCAAAAAAGGTTTAAATGTTGATTTCACGTTGACGCGTGACGGCAAGGATGTTGGTTTCACTTAGAAACTAGCAAAATGTCAATTTTACGCAGCGCATAAGCTCGATGATGTTGATTTCAGGTCTAAATAGGTTAAAATGTTGATTTCGCGTTAACGCGTGACGGCAAGGAGGTTGATTTCTCTTAGAAACCAGCAAAATGTCAATTCCACGCAACGTATAAGCTCAAAAATGTTGCTTTTAGGCCAAAAAAGGTTTAAATGTTGATTTCACGTTGACGCGTGACGGCAAGGATGTTGGTTTCACTTAGAAACTAGCAAAATGTCAATTTTACGCAGCGCATTAGCTCGATGATGTTGATTTCAGGTCTAAATAGGTTAAAATGTTGATTTCGCGTTAACGCGTGACGGCAAGGAGGTTGATTTCTCTTAGAAACCAGCAAAATGTCAATTCCACGCAACGTATAAGCTCAAAAATGTTGCTTTTAGGTCAAAAAAGGTTTAAATGTTGATTTCACGTTGACGCGTGACGGCAAGGATGTTGGTTTCACTTAGAAACTAGCAAAATGTCAATTTTACGCAGCGCATAAGCTCGATGATGTTGATTTCAGGTCTAAATAGGTTAAAATGTTAATTTGACCTTAACGCGTGACGGCAAGGATGTTGGTTTCACTTAGAAAACAGCAAAATGGTAGGAGCCCATGATGGGCTCCTGAAAATGGTAATTTCACGCAACGTATAAGCTCAAAAATGCTGATTTCAGGTCAAAAAAAGGTGTAAATAAAAATAAAATGAAACAAATAAACATTTCAATAAACACTTTTTCAAATACGACAACGTCTTCAATGGCTAAAAAATCACGAGATAAAACATAGTTTTCGACAAACGCGATCGTAGCTTGATGTCACGCACCGCCATAACTTCCAAGTTCAAAATGCGCTGGTACCTCTTATGCCTGATGAGGATAACAACTTTGGCGGCTGTTTAGTTTTGGATTTAAGAATTTGATGACTCGACGTGAAAACGCTCTATAAATAGGGCTGACAGATTAACAGATTAACCCTTCTGCGCAACGTACGGGTCTCCATACATCTGCATGTCCCCTGATCCCAGAAGCTCAAAACACTACAAATCATGCCGATTTGAAATAAAATCAACGCAAACTGGATCACAGATCTGTTACAATCGATCGCCACTTGCTGGCCATTATTATGTTTAAATCTAGTTACCAGTTCGAGAAACGTCCGCAGAACGTAATCGCAATGCATGCCGGGAAGGGTCTTTACACCTCGTGCGCGGGAAGACATGGCGGTCGATACAAGACAAATTTTATCACTCTAAAACCAGTTCTCGCTTTCCAAACTTTGACGCTAGCAACGCTTGGCAAATGGGCCACAACTCACCAGAGGGTATTTTTCTTGGGCAAGAACTGCTCTTGGACTTTGCTACCTGGCTCGATCTGACTTCGAACGCCGATAACACGATTACGGTATATCAGCTGCCTTCGAAGTTTCAGAACACATTTTGATTCTTTAAAACGTGCTGATGACTTACGGGTTTATCGAGGCTTTATGATGCCTCTCAACCACCAGGTAGGCACACAAGGTACTTAAAACAATGCTTAAGATATTAGTTGACAGAGCTCTAATGCGGCACATCTCTTTTTTGTTTGATGGCATTTCGTTTGACGCTCGATCGATTCACGTGTTGTGTTCACGTCACAATAACCGGTGTAAACAATCCGTTCCCAGATTTCCGCTCTATATGCTGTGGGATTTGGTTTTGACTTCATACACTATAAACAGTCCGCCTGTTTGCTGTTCAACAAACAAACTCCTAAAGACATGGCTAGGAAAAGCCAAGTTTTTGCCTACGTTTTAACTCGAAAACAAAGCAAAAACCAGCGACAAAAATACAGAACCACATTTTTCTATTACATTGAAGACCACATGCAAAACTTCAGCCAATTTGGAGCAAGAAAAAAGAAAAGCAACCAAAATCGTCACTTATCCCCTTTTATGACTAGCTTCTTCATATATTTTCTTCAATTTCTGCAATCAACAGAGAAATCAAGCTAGAAGCAGTTCAGCCATGGAATATATGGAATTTAGGTCAGGTATGGAGTTTTTGATTTTATAAGGCCTACTCATTACAGCGTTTGTCTCAGACCGACACACGTTTATTGCAGCCTACATGAAGAAGTCATGGACCAAAATTACACATTTCTTTGCCATATGGCATTTGAAGAAAAGTAAGTTTAACTATTATGTTTAAGACTAAGTGTAAACCTTTAAAAGTGATGAACTATAGTGTATGAGTTGAGCACTATGGATCAGGAGTGGTTCTAACTACAAGGACGATAATTTATTTGGAACAGTGAGTAATCGCTTAATGATATTTAATGGTAATTATTTCTGTGACTTGATTGCAAAATGTCACTGCTTTAGCATCAGATTACACTGTACTAAAACCATTGAAACAGACATCAGTCTATCTGCAGGCGTAAACAACTGCACTCTATTGGTTACTTATGAACTAGTAGTTTCATTCACCACATCATTCAATAGCTACACAACATTTCATTTCTCCTTTCTTTCACCCTAGAAATAAGGAATGTACTGTTAAAACTTTGCAAGGAACAGGGTTGTGAATGTATAGCTAAATGGACAAAGCCTTGCGAGGATCATTTGTGCTGGGGTGCCAATTCTGCATTCAATGGAAAAGGAATGGTCATCTGGGCCAAGTTCAAGTCCTTCATGAGTTACATTGTCAGCTGTCACTCACAGCTTTCTGACCCATTGTTTAATAAGTGCTTTCATTGTGTAATCCAATCAAGGAAATGGTTTACAGTTGGTATGTACTGTGACTGAATTACATTGTAGCAATAGTAGTACAACCCTTAAGACAAACAATTCACCAAGGCATTGATAATTTGCAATCTTGACAAAAAATATACAGATATATTATGGTGCAATGTTATACATGTATGGTAGTGTAACACTCTTTTATGACTGTAGTTCACATTTAAGCCGCATAAACTATTGAACTCGACCTGCCACTTTCGCGCATGTATGTGTTATTCCTAAGATCTATCCCACGATGCTTTGCCAGGTCACAGGCAGCCCAGTGGACACTACAACCCCTCTTTTCCTTGGACTAAATAACGCATATACAAGGCAGCAAATTTTAACTTGATTGAAATAAATGTTTGAACATTTGATCTGGAAGTCCATCTAAGAAGTCCGCTGTTCAAGCGTGAACAGAGTTCATAATCAAACTGACCATAGTGTTGTATATAGGGAAATTATAAAACTCGCAGCAGAGCTTGAAACAAATTTGAATTCCATCTTGCCCTTTGAAAGTTTGGTTTCTCTTTTATGACTTAGTTTGCAAGCAACTTATCAATGCTTTTGCCCACACACATCCGACAAACGGGCATTAAAAAGTTACTTGCATCACAGGAGAATCTGCTGAGTCTTGTCAAGGGTGACGTGATGGCACTTTTCATGGGCCCTGAATAACCTTCTGCTACCTTGGTAATACCATTGTACACATTTTATTTTTCCCTTCACTGTTGGTTTAGATCATGTGGAAGAAATGTTTCAGACATTTCTAATGGCATACAGTGATGATCTGAATGAGGGTGCAGGCAGATGAAAGGAAATGACTCCTTTACCAATGAACTCTATGCTGAATAGGGAGTCAAAAGCTGATACAGTAAAAGAAAAAAATGACAGAAGCAAGAAGGTTGTGGAAGATGTCCCTCCCTCCCTACCACACCTGGTAAGATAGTGTGAATTCCTAACAATTTTTTGTAAGTAGGATGTGTTGAAGAAGGGCAGGCTATTATTAGGCTATTATTACTATTAAGGCTATTATCACTTCTGAAGGTGAACCCCCAAGTCCAAGTATTTCAGACACTGAATACAACTAGTAGTAATCAAAGATAATGAGTGCATTCTATGCCAGTGTTAATAGCTGGCTGTTGCTGAATTCATTATCTTTATGTGAACAGCTGAAGTTTTACTGACAGATATAACATAATGACAAAGTCCACTATTTTTCTGTGGATTATTTGATGTCCTTGTTTGATGGTTAGGTTACGATTGTTATGACAAGTGCAGAAATTCTCGTGTGCTCGTTGGCTAATTTTCATTGTAAATATAAAACTGACAGACACATGAATTTATAACTTATGTGATGCATCAAGGAGCGAGAGTATACAATTTGTTATAAAAAACAAATTGACGGCATTTTTTCATGCCTCTGTCCTGTTGTTGCAATGAATTTTGTCATAACATTATCAATGTAGTCTGTGGATCCACTTGGCTATCGCCTCTTGGATGCACAGCAACTTGGACAATATTATCTGGTGTCAAGTTCGTTGGCAGAAGTTAATGTTTAGCAAAGCAGTGCTTAGGCCTCGGCTCGACTCAACCTCACTCTTGCCACAAGGCCTTGTTGGGGACCTCGTCACCTGGTACGCTCATTTCAGCATTCGTGTCGCACGTGTAACTGTTGTTTTGCCAGGTTTTTCCTGCATATTTTTGCTGTTCACGCCTCTACTTGTGCCTTATTTACATCTCGTGGACCGTCAATATGCCATCTCCAGGCAGTGAAAGTTCCTGTCCATGCCAGCCTTCTCCTATGGTGCCGGGCATCCGCACAACAGCACCTCAAAAGTTCTGTTTTGCTTCTCACGCAACCTTGCCATAGACTTCATTTATTTCCTCTGCTGGGACAATGACTGCTCCTTCCAGCCACCACGTCCACCACCAGTTATAAATCTGCAGGCCCTGCTCCAGTGGATAATGGCAGATGCAATTCAGCGTGCCTACTGTGAGCTTCCCCCATTGTCAATTGCTGCTGTGAATGCCCCAAGTTCTTTACAGGCCTCTGTTCAACCCTCCAGCTCATCATAGTCCCCGCCATATCTGGGTGAGTCTCTTCAATTTCCTTCCTTTATTTCCACTGTTTGGTTTGCTATTGGAACGCTGTTGTAGACCCGTGTTTCTGCCCTCGCATCGTCTTGCAGTGAGCACTACGCTCCAAACCCCTGCAGTCATTGCTCCAGTGCCGTCCCTACCATCCTCGTTCACCACGGTCCGTTTGCTCCCCCGGTGCCATCATTGTATGATGCCATCTCGCGTCTGGTGCCCTGGTTTTCATGTCAGTTTCGGTTGTCCCCCAATCCTGCCCAAGCTCGTTGACCAAATCCGCAACGGGGAGTACATGGAGCTCACAGAACTCCTCCCGGACTCGCTTCGCGACAATGAGGTGCCCCAGGACCTGCTCTTAGAGAGCCGGTACCTCGTTATACCCAAATGCCTGCCCTGATGCGAAGTCGAGGTCATCATGACATGGCTGGGATGCTGGATAGCCTACTGCTAAGTTGTGCTGGCTTTCTTCCCCTCTCGAGCTGTGGAGCTCCTTTACTACCTTGACCTGATTACGTGCATGCATGGCAGTTTTCCATCTGTGGATGTGTGGCTATGATACGATAGCGGGTTCCGCCGCAAGGGAGCCAGTTCTCCCCTTTTCCTCAACTGAGGAACAACCAACCTGGAGATCTTTCATGAAGCCTACGCCAGCAGCAAGGCGCTCCAGCCACCCTCATCTTCCCTACCTTCCTTTCGACAGTCATCGGATGCCTCTCATCAGGGCGAAGCTCACAGTTTTCCCTCTGGATCTGACCTCTGCCGCATATGGAACAATGGGCGTCGTACTAGCGTCTTCACTCAATGCAAACGTCGCCACAAATGCACCAGTTGTCATGGCCAGCATCGCAGTCTCAACTGCCCCTCTGCTGCAACCTACCGATGTTCACACTCTTACTTCTCCTCTCCCCCCTGGTGTCGGGGGCTCTCCTACACGTGCTAACTTTCTGCCTTCCATTCCTTCATCTTTTGCTCTGTCTTGTTCTTCTGTGTCTTCGCCCTATTCCAGTTCATTCCTCCAGTCTGCTGTGCGAGTGCCGCCTCTTCCTGTGTGTACTGTCCAGCCTCCTCATTTTCTGCTTGATTGGTGAGCTCGACCTCCCCCTCTCCACACATTCCTGTTCCTTCAGCGCCACTCCTTCCATCTGCTGCAGCTATCTCTCCACTCAGCATCACCGCGTTGCTGTCCAAATTTCAGAATCACCCGTCGTCCATTGCCTTTCGTCCATTGCCTTCCCGTACTTCCTATCCAGTTTCTGCCACGCTTCAGAGTCGGCTTCAATCTGTCATAGATCTCTTGGCTCCAGTCCGCTTCCCAGAACATGGAGTCTGCCCTCCAGAATCTCCAGGTCATGGACGAGTACTTGTTTTGGGAAGTCCAGCTTGGCAGGGTCGCCGCACCTTTTCCCTTGCCTCCTCTTCCTGCCCTTCATATCAGCAGATTCGGCATCATCCCAAAACGCGGCAGGCTGGGCAAGTGGAGGCTAATTGTGGCTCTCTTGCACCCTGCCGGAATGATGTTGATGGCATCATTGGCGACAACTTCACACTCTCTTATACCCAGGTCGAAGATGCCATTGATTTCATTGACTGGCGCGGTCTCCAAGTACGCTTCCTGTGTGACAACCAAGGTGTGGTCGACGTGATTACCAAACATTTCGGCTTCAACAGGGCACTGGGAGATCTGCTGGGCAGTCTCTTTTTAGCAGCAGCTCACCACTCCTTCTGGGTCTCTGCTTCCCATGTGCCAGGTCGAACCTGGCTCCCTCAGCATCTTTCGAGCCAACACCACTCCCGGCCCAGCTGCTCGAGCACCTGAACTCTGTGACTTCCAACAGCGAGTGAAGGACCTACCTCAGGTCAGCTTGGAGCCTTCCACCTGCTGCTCATATTCCTCTGGCCAGCACTGTTTCTTTCAGTTTTGCACCTCGGTTGGACTCCTCTGTCAATCCGGTTCTCCGTTCCCGGCGTCCGAGTCGACTCTCGAGCTCTTCGTCTCGCACCTGTCGTCTGTTTTATATTGTACTGTCAAGTGCTATCTGGCTGCAGTTCATTCTCTGCAAATTGACTCGGGCTTTGATGACCCACTAACTGCCACTTCCCGTCTCGAACATGTTCTCCAAGGAATTAAGCACTCCCAAGGGTCTATGGTGCAGGCTAGGTTTTCTCGCCTTCATGTAACCCACGACCTGATGCTAATTATCCACACGTACCTGAATCTCGCCAATCTCAATAGTACTTTGCTCTGGGCAGCCTTCTCGACAGCCTGGTTTGGCTCTCTGCACGCCAGCAAATTTACCAGCCCACCATCCGGCTTTGATCCCTCTGTTCACCTATCCATCAGTGACTTGGCGGTGGACTGACACTTTCGGACCTCTGGCGTGCTTCTACTTATCAAGGCTTCCAAGACCGACCCCTTCTCCCAGGGTGTCAAGCTGTTTCTTCCTCGAACTGGTGGCGCACTTTGCCCAGTTGCCAGTCTCTCGGCTTACCTGCATCACCGCGGCGATTCGTCTTTTCTGCTGTTCCTCTTTGCAGATGGGAAACCCCTCTCTCACCTCCAGGTTACAGACTGCCCTCGCTCCATCCTTGCGAAGGCTGCTGTCCAAGGCAACTTCGCAAGCCATAGTTTCCAGATCGGCGCCATCGCCTCCTCGAACGCCACAGGCCTTCCCGACTCATTTATCAGGACTCTCGGCCATTGGTCGAGCAACGCTTATCTGGTCTACGTCCGAAAGTCCCACGATACTCTCCGCCAGGCAGCCCGACAGCTGGCCTCCTCGTCGTCGTGACTATTTGTTAATAATTTGTTACTGTAATTATCTCAATTTGCGTGTGGCGTTTGTTTTGCCCGCCTCCTACACCGGGTTCCATTGTGGGGATGCTTCAGCTTGCACCAGGGCCTTCCTTTTAGGTGCTTGGAGCCTTCCTTTCCTTTGTCTTGTCAGTTTGGTTGCAGTTTCCAGAGCAACTGTTCAAGCACTTACCCCCTCAGTTGAGCCCCCAACTCGCTTGGGGAACAGGCCTCTGGCGCCTCGCTCCTTTGTGTCCCCTGCCACTCCTCATGGGTAGTCGCGTAGCACAAACAAAAAGTGGTGTCAAGTTTGTTGGCAGAAGTTAATGTTTGGTGAAGCAGCGCCCAGGTCTCGGCTTGACTCAACCTCGCTCTCGCCACAAGCCCTTGCTGTGGGCCATGTCGTCTGGTATGCTCATCTCCGCGTTTGTGTCGTATGTGTAACTGTTGTTTCGCTGGGTTTCTCCTGCGTATTTTTGCTCCTCCCTCTCCCCCCTGTTCGCTTCAGTCCTGTCCTCTTACTTTACTCCACTGGTGTGACTCGGTGCAAAGGACCTTGATGTGGTCGCGGTTTCCATAGCAACCGTCCACGCACCTACCCCTCAGTCCGGACCCCAACTCCCTCTGGTGCCTTGTCCCTTTACATTCCCTGCCACTCCTCGCCGGTAGTCATGTAGCGTAAACATTAAGTAGGAATTCATGATCAATACCAGGACAGATGCATGAAAAACTGACGTCAGTTTGTTAATTAATGACTTTTGATGACACTTTGCGTGATGGCTCCATTGGTAAACTCACAAGTTAAAAAGAACTTTTGCCCTCAAAATATTCATGCTAAACATCACATTTTCGCTTTTACTGGCAAATGTTTAAGCATAAAGGCTAATTTTTAAAAGTATGTCTGTGTTACATCTAGTATTCTACGCTGAAAGCACAAATATCAGCTAACATTTGCATTAGCGTGACGGTTTATCCGAGGTTTATCGTAAACAAACTCCATGCGACTGGCAACTGATTTGAATATTTCCGCTAATGAATAAAAATAGTCAGTATTTACATCGCCGTTGCTTAGTTCTGGCTTACTCTTATAGATCTTGGCTTGAGAGTGCTCTTCCATCGATTCAATTTTGACCTTCACTGAATACAGACTGAACTATTTATGTCACACTTGCTTTACTTATCCATTACATTCGCCACAGAGGGTAACAGTAAATATAAATGACATTTTGCCCATTACATTTTAGTAAATCAAGTTCAAGAACCTGGAAACATTCCAGTGGCAGCCGAGAAGAAAAAGCAGCACCCAAATGCTTACTTTGTGAACACCCAACTAAAGGACATAAAAAGGTTTCCTGTCCCAAGAATCAGTAAAGCCAATAGTTTTTGGAATTTAAGGTGCAGGTCAAACGCCAAACTTCACATGAGATGAACTAAACTGAGTGACTCAAGTTCATGATAAGTTCGATGTCTGACTCAACTGAGTTTGTGTGACTGAATTTAGATTGACCAACACGTGTTTGGCGATCTAAATTCGAATTAAGTTTGACATTTGGCCCAACGGTCAAGCTTTGCCTGTTTGGATTGACTCAAATTGCAATTTAGTTCATCTCCTGTGAAGATTGATGTTTGACCTGGGCCTTAGTGTTTTTGCTGATGTCATTGTATATCATAAGTTTTTACAGCCAGTGTCATGGCGGGAGTTCTGAGTCTCAGGAGTACATGATGTTTATTATCTCAGTATGACAAAACACGTTATAAACTGAATTAAATATGTTACACTATTTTCATGTTTTGCTGACAAATGCTACGCTTTTGTTAATGACCATGCAAGTAATATTTCAAGCATCCTCTTCATCAAGTTCAAATCCAGTGAATTCTTTATCCTTTGAACAAGGGAATGCTTTCCTGATTGCATCATATGCACAGGCAGAGAAAGGATTCCTCTTATTCCCTAAGAATCTATAATTCCCAATAGGAAACACTTCCTAAAAAACTGAAACTAAATGCAGCAGATAAATGTTAATTAAAAGTTGTGGTTACATTCCAAGTAGCTACTGTGTGCTTGGAAATATGAAAGGTTCGTATTACTTGAAGTGTAGAGTAGAATAAAGCAGTGGGAATTTGGACATAAATTTTTGCTTTGCAAGGTACAACAAAAGCAAGACAACTTGGATCTAAAGTGGAATTTCAATGATTCACAAAAGAAGGGGGATTTCGAAAATCTTATTGTGCAACGAAGAGAACATTCAACGTCAATATTATTTATCCAACTGGAGCATAAATTATGTTTAATGTCACTAGGAAATACAATAAAAACTAAACAACTCAGTGTTTCAGCCAGAAAATTTTAGTTGAGGGCCAAAGGGGCCCCTGAAGATCTTTTTTAGGGGCCATATTTTTTAGGGAAGGGGCCAATGAATTCAAAGCTACCCCTACCAAGGGTAATAAAGCAGTTTATTACGATCTATGACAAAATTTGATAGAAAGTGATTTTTGAAGTGTTTCTACCCAGTAAAGTTTCTTTTGAATCAGATACTACTAGTATGAAGGATCCGTGCATTATAAGAGAACAATCCTTAGGCATACATGACGTAGTCAGTGACATAGGGTTTGCAATGCATTATAGGGCGATTTCAAACAGGGTCAACCATTTGGAAGTTTTCCGATATGAAAGAATCAATACAGCAAAGCAAGAGGACGGATTGACTTCTTTTCTTATGTGGAATGTTTTAGAAGCAAAGATCTTTCAATATGATTTTCTAGAAAGACATAATGTGTGACAAAATAACCGTTATTGATCGTCAACATAGAGAAATGTAGTCGCCATTAAGCCTTATTATGGCGACTAAACCAGAATTTTTGGTCGCCAAGGACGAAATGTGAGTTGCATTGGCGACCGTATCGATCACAATTTCGAGCCCTGGGATGGCTTTTAAAATATTCTGCCTGTGTTAAGCCTACAGTCCTGTGAAAGGAGAGGGCCAAATTGGCCCTTTTTTCGTTTTTCTGGGGGCTATCTCTGATTGTAATGCGGGATTCCCGCAATGGCGCGCTCTGGCGGAAACCGGTTAAAATAAAAATGTTTACGGCAGGTAAAGTTTGGTTACGGTTAGGATTAAAGTTAGCGGATAGTATTTTTGGGGTTTGCATTAATTAGGTCCGGGTTGTTCTCAGGTGTTCCGGTGTTTCGGTGTTCCCATGTTGCTAATTTTACCACACCCCTCATACAAAACATCGGGTATTTACGTTTTCTATAAATTAAGCAAGCCAGTTAAGTTCCACTCATCTTTCTACTTTCAAAATACGGTAAAAGACAAGCGGAGTCTTTGTTGGCGAACATTTTGCACATCACGCGCGTAAGTTCATTTTCTAGATCCTGTAATTTTCTAGACCGCTGCCAGTCCAAGACTCCACTTCTGGAGGTAAACGGAATGATATCCAGGATGTTGTGTGATACCCGTTAGCTCTGTTCCTTGGGGGAGATCTTGAAGACCCATGTGAAATCAGTCTCAAAGAAAAGTTTTGCCCCGAACGGACCAAAATTGACATAAAGAAAATAATATTCCACACGGAAATGAAATTCTTGGTAGAGCAATTATTGTCAGTAGCATCCTCAAAACATCTCCAATTTTTATATGTCTGGTTCCGGCGCCGTTTCCGGATTCCGGATTCCGGGTTCCATATCTTCCATGGACCCTAGAGCCACATAGGCGTGAATGATGCAACTTGGGATCAAATAAGAATAACTGACATCAGTACACCTCCCTTTGCTGCCTTTCTCTCAATTGGAAATGGATGATACACTGAGCCCTTTCAAGAAATAGGTACGAATTGTAAGGGCAGAAATTTTCATTTTCAGTGCTTTTTTTTTATGAAGTCATGTAGAAGCGTGATGTGTAAGTTCGCTTGAGAAAATAGAACCCATATGGCTTTGTTTAATAAACAAACGTTAACTCTTTTACGCGGTGAAATGTCGTTTTGTTTTTGTTTTTTCCTTTAATATTTGCAGATTAATTAAGTCAAAATATCTTTAACGCGAAATGCGTATCCATTGCAATTTATATTCGCCCGTTAAAAGAAACGAGGTAAAAGATCGACCTTAAATTCAAGGCATACCGTGAGGCACGAAATTTTTGCGGGAGTGTTTTTTTGCGGATGGGCAATTTTTTGTATTTTGCGCAAACCAATTTTTGTGATTGTGAAAGATTGGTTTTTCTTACTGGGTATTAATGTCTGCGATTAGCAGGAAGTCGCGTTTAATTGGAATTACAACATTTGCGTTTTTTATTTGATTACATGCAATCGACGAGTGAAACAACATGGAGATTAAAAACACGATACTCAGTATCTCTATTACAATTACATCTCGCACTAGTGTGGAGATGAAAATTCTTGCTAGAGCAATTATTGTCCGTAACACCCCAAAAACATCCAATTTTTATATCTCCGGTGCCGGTGCCGGTTCCGGTTCCGGTTCCAATTCCGGATTCAATATTTTCCATACGCCCTGGCTCCATATCGCTCTCTAAAGCTTCGACACGTCCGTCTAACTCGTAGCAACAGCAGCATTCACTGATGTTTTGCAAACAGGCAAGGCTGCATTTGGCACAATTGCACCTGGTCAATAAAATACGGATGAAAATTTGCAAAGAAAAATAATCTCACTATTATAAATGAACGCCTGACAACTGCGCACTCGAAAATGGTGCATCGCAAGCAACCCAAAACAAACTTACCATTCTTTGACTTCTTCTGCTTCACCTTTGTAGCGTCTCTTCGAGTTCTTGTTCCGTTTGTCTTCCTGCCTCATATTTAGCCAGCCACTTCTTGTCTGTTAACGGCTCATTGGCGTCGACATCTTCTGGTTCATCATCGTCTGAGGTGTCTCCTTGTTCGCTCGCTTTTGACGAAACCTCGACTTCTAAGTCGTACTCAACCTCCGTTTCTGCGGCCTCGGAATCCGACCTTGAATCAAAGCTAGTATCGCTGGACGACATTATCAATAGATGTGATTATTACACTTTTTTTGGAGTTGAATAAACGTTCTTTCATAAAATACTAAACGCTGAAAACACCGAATAACCAAAGCGATGAGAGCAAAGGCCTGGAATGACGTCTCTAATACCATTCTCCCCTTTGCTCGGTAAGGCTACAAATGACGCTCACTTAAAAAATTCATAAAAACATTTAACCAAATGCAAAAATTTTTGCGGCAGTTTTCTTTGTTCCATATAAAGATTTCATTAAGATAAAAACATTTTGGGGGTTTATAGGCACTTTAATACTGGAAACATTTTCCTTGCAAAATGTCGCTCAACAATGCTTCCTTAAAAATTGGAAGTTGAAAGCATTGTTGCCGGAACCACCCTTTAGGGAGTTGTAGCAACTTCGTAGGTGAACTAGAAATGACGTTAACTCCATTTATTATATGGTCACCTTCGTCAACCTGGGAACCAGGTTGCACCTCCGTGAGTGAACAAGATGAACCAGATCCTTAGGCTCAACTGAGGTGTGATTTGCTCACCGAACGGGCAAGATGGCTCTATCTTGGCTGCTCAGGATTACGAGCTGTATACCGCTGTTTCTTATCCCAGATGATAAATCCTTTATTGACCAAGCTTGTTCGTTCATGATGGCTGGACATGGGACTCTTTCTTGGCAAAAGACGATGATCTAGATCCGTCGTTGTCTCTTGTTCTTGGTTAATATCTCCAGCCACCTTGACAGAACATGTTGTACACGGCAAAAGGTTGGTAACACGCGCAACATGGTACTACTTGCCATGCAACATTGTTACATGAACATTGCCTTATTAATTGGTCTTAAAAGTAAGACACAAAAAAGGTTGTGTTATTCCGTAGCGTAACTCGCAACGCAAGCGGCGCATAGCGCTGAATCTCTAGTTCTTTTGTTAAAACGAAAAATAGTCAAAAGTACAGTTAACCGTCAACCGTTAAATGGCCAAAAAATTAACCTTCAACGTCAAAAACGCAATATTTTTACCGTCAATCGTCAAATGTAGAAGCCAGCCATTAGTAGCCGTCAAAAGTCCAGATAATTAAGAACTCAA
Source organism: Orbicella franksi (assembly GCF_964199315.1). NCBI lineage: Eukaryota > Metazoa > Cnidaria > Anthozoa > Scleractinia > Merulinidae > Orbicella > Orbicella franksi. Next base: position 27,424,367 of record NC_138148.1, on the reverse strand, counting down.
CGACTGACTTAAATGGGTTAAGTTATGCTGTCTATAAATGATCGTTTTAATATATCACAAAAATAAATTTATGGACGAGTCCTTTAACTCAGTCTAGTCTCGGGTGCAGGCGATTAGTACGTCCAGCGGTAACAAAAAGGAAGTAATCACGCTAATTAGACACATATTTGAAGACCAAACTCTAATTTTTAATGCACAAGAACTGATTGGATTATTCAAATATGGGCAAAACTGTATCCGCTTTAATTTCGTGTTATAAACGTCATTCCGAAAAATTAACCTTCAAATGACCTAACATCTAACTGTCAGCCGTCAAAACAGCTTATTTATAACCGTCAGCCGTCAAAACAGCTTATTATTAACCGTCAGCTGTCAAAGAGATTTCCCCATTCATTTTGCTGTAAAACTTACAGCAAAATGGACGTTACTCGGTTTGACGAATTGGCCTTAATAAAACTACACTGTACAAACTTCTTTTGGAATTCTTCGGAATCGTTGAAAGTTTGGTCCAGTTTTCAAGGCGCGGCTTCCAGCCTTCATATAAGGTACATGATGTGTCTGTAAAAAGAAAATTAACTTCTGATTTCAATCGATGCTGTATTGACAACACCCAGTACTTCCCTTTTCACAGCGACAAACCCCATAATATCAACGCCTCTTCCGGTTTTCGTGGCCTTGAAATTTGTAAAAGTTGAGTCGTGCGAACTCCTGTTGATGTTTATGTAACCAATAGGGTTTTGTGATGGTAGAGGGTTGCGTACTACTCAGCCCCCAACCTGGAGGGCCAGGGGTTTTCGTCAGGGTTGTCTTTCCCTTAGCCACTGTGATCCCGTCATTTGAAGGCCCTGGGACGGCTCGCCTTTTCCCATTGTTCCTCGGCTATAGTTTGTAGGAAACTACATTACCAAGGTAACAACGAGGATATGCAACAGCCAACATGGTGGCAGAGCCTGTTTGAGGCGGTGGGCTTTTGTCGGCATTTTGAGGGTGTACCCCCTGGTCGTATTGCGCCCAACCGAGACTCAGTTCCACCCTTCAAACCCTAAGTTTTATTTATCATTTGAGAGACCCAAAGTAACATTGAGGGTCCTGTTTTTTAGGCTTTGACAGGCAGTCCAGCAGGTCCTTGATCACTGCTGATATAAGGAAGGATGGCTCTGCAGCCGTTTCAGGACGAGCAGTTGAACTATTTCAAGTTTGCTTCAATTGTACTGAATGAATTTCCCAAGGCATTACGTCATACTTTCAGATCCATGTGGGACACCACTTTTGGACATCTCCCTGGTTTCCAACCGTGGGATGACTCCGTTGCGGTAAGAAACATGTTTCTTCGTGCAGAACGTGGCAGGACCAAAGTTCCCACAAACCTCTCTTACGAAGAATGGGATTGTACCGCCTTGTTCCAGGCCACTATTTACGCGCGTTCCTTCGCTTTGCCCGACAGCAAAGGTCATCACAGGACACTCAGTGATCTGTACGTGAAGCCTCATAAGTTAGCCCATGGAATATTCCATGCATCTGTGATGAGCCCGGGTGGAAACAGGGTAGAAACATTTGCACTTGCAATTGATCAACTTCGACTGCTAAGAAATTCGCTTTGTCACTCAACCAGTTCTGAGATTGTCAAAGCAACATTTGATCAATATGTGCAGCTCTCTAAAGATACATTCAAAGCTCTAGGAATCAAAGTAGATCCCATTGATGTCATTGGTGGTTTGACCGAGTCGAACTTTCCCACAAAAGAAGTTCGCAAATTGGAGCAGGCTATGAAACAGGAGACCCAGGCATATATCAAGTTTGTAGAGGGCGTGAGTTCAGATATCGACGAGTTAAAGGGGAACATGGAGAACGCAGCAAAGAAAGAAGACATCGCTAGGTTGGAACTTAAGATCAATGATCTGAAAGAAGTTCAAACTCAAGACAAGCCAGGTAACGTATTTTATTTTATCTTTGTAGAGTAACGGTTTTAATATATTGTTTCAAAAATTACTGAATACACCACTGGCAAACGAAATTTAAAACTGTTTCGCAAGGAAACCGAGACGATCCACTACCGAAGAACACTCGCAATCGTATCACTGATTTTAATTCGATCTGACATTGAAATGTACAATATATTCTACTTAACGAAATCAATTGGTAATTAACGAAACAATGAAAACGAGCGAAGCGGGAATAACTGATATAAACGTTTCAAAAATCATTATGCCACGCGGTCAATGGCCGTCAATACCGTACCATGCACGTAATATCCTAAAGCTCATAAAATCCATATAAAACTATCACTGACAAATCTGAAATGATTGACTATTACAAACAGTGATAATGAATTTACTTCTATGGCGTGTTTTCTTGGCTTTCCTTGATCGCGATAACCATAAAACAGTGTAGCAGGTAAGCAGTAAATCACAAGGAACGTGTCCAAAGCAGATCTCGGTTAAACTAAACTACTTATTTTAAGTCCAGCTGAGCATATTATTTTATGCTTTCTTTTGGGCGTGCATGAGGCCACCGCAAGTTTCTTAATTTTGAACTCTTTGCATAGTTCAATAGACCTTTTTTCCACTGGGCGGTTTTTGCCCCATTTCAGACCATGTGATGGTCAAATAGTACTGTGCATAAGAAAAGATCATTTTTAGATAGACAAAAGAACAATTCTCTAGAGAATATCACGTGGTCTGTAATGGGAAAACAGAGGCGCCCAAGCGAAAAAGGTCTATTACTATGTTAGTTCCACGTTAACAACAACTACTTTTAATTATCTAGTATTATGCCATGGATTGCTTGACTTTTTATTTTAATTGATTGAGCCTTTGTTGAGCCACAGTATTTCAAGGCCTACCAGTCTAGTACGCTTCGGTTATCATACATGCAGAAAGTAATTATTTATAATTTTATGATTATTATTATTTAAATCTGTCTTTTAAAGATGCGAAGCAATCACTGCCCAAATCATGTCTTCCTCCAATGGTTCCACACTTCACTGGCCGCCAGAGGGAGTGTGAAGAAATCACTGGTCACATGACTTCTGGGTCAAACCGAATCGTGTCGATCTGGGGTTCACCAGGATTCGGAAAAACGTCGGTTGCAATCGCCGTTGGACACTATCTCGACTCACAGGGATTACCCGTCTACTTCCTCTCCTTGCGAGGACTTCAGTCAAAAGATGATCTGACATCAAAGCTTCTTAGCTTTTTTTGACGACCTGCCACAAATGACCAACAACAACAACAGCGTCTTTCACTTGATGATGAGCTTTTCCAACTTTTTAACGAGATTTCAGATTCTTTTGTACTAATTCTTGATAATGCTGACGACTTACTCGAAAGTGGAATATTGAAAGTCAAAGAAGATTTTACACATTTCCTCGAAGAAATTCTCAGACGAACCGCGAAAGTGACATTGGTTATAACCACGAGGGAATCGTTAGAATTTATGAATGTTCAATTCCAAGGCCACCAGGCAGTAAGAATTTGTCCATTAGATGAGTTTTCCTCTCAAACCCTTGTTCACGAATTACTCCCAAATGCCACCGCTTCTGACTGCACACGAATTCAGCAAATCTGCGGTCATGTACCTTTGGCCATGAAGTTATTGTGTTCCTCTATTTCTGAAGATGATGTTGACAACCAAAGTCAAGTTCTAGATGACTTGACGAGGTGTTTAGAAAGTAGTGACATGGTGGGGATGTTGGACAATCCAGATTATCCAAGCCATCTAAGACTGAAACTCCTATTTGACTCTTCATTTCAGAGACTCTCTGCTCAAGAGAAAGAAGCTCTTGCGTCCTTGAGTGTTCTTCCAGAGAGTTTCGATGTAAAGATTGCTGCAGCTGTTCTAGGTATGTCTCAAAATGTTGCGGCGAAAAACATCCTCCAAACCCTTCGGAGGAGATCTTTTCTCGATTCAGGTTCCAAATCTGGATTATTTGCGATACATAAACTACTTCAGTCTTTTGCAAGAGAAAGGGGAGAACATGAAATGAAAGGAACGATTCTTGATGCCAAATCTCGCCTGCGTACGTTTTACGTCTCCAGATTCGAGGAGCTTAATGAGCAGTTTTTGGCAGGAGATTCCATGTCTGCATTTGTTGAGTTCTATGAACATGAACAAAGTTTCCTTACAAGTCTTATAGAAGGCTGTTACGATTCCAAGACTTCTGACAACGTTTTTCGAGCTCTGGTAAAAGCAGAGCTATTTCTAGACAGCCTATATTGGTGCGAGGGCGAAAACATAGACAAAATTTACGACTCAGCAATTGAAGCAGCCAGGAAGGATGGGAACAACGTGGTCTACAGGCAGTTACTTGTTTCCTTGGCTTTTACTGAAGTACCTTTGGGTTCTTACGGAAGGACGATGCAGCTGCTTTCGGAAGGGACGTATGAGCCGTCGTGTCCTTCACTGCCGGTTAATGATAGAGGAAAACACCTGTGTTACAGCGGCATTTATCAACTGGTTACCGGAAAAACAGAAGACGGAGTTCAGCACTTACAAGAGGCTCTTTCCTTGATGGATGATACCCCTGACTCCGAGCAGAGGATTCTAAGAATCATTATGCTTCAGATACTTGCTATTTATTATCGATTCGTAAAGAACCCCTCAAGAATGTCAATGTTCTACAGCAAAGCGCTCGAGGAATGCAGAACAGTGGGAGACACAAACCTTTTTATTATTCCTGCAATGAAGAAAAGAAAGAGTGAAAATGGAGAAGAGGAAATGATCGAAAGAAACCCTGAAAATTTAATAAATACCCCATTAACATTAGAAATTCTCTCTCTCGTGAGTGAAGCAATAAAACATGTATCTGATCCTGACACCAAACAGTGTGTAAGCAACGTCGTGCTAAATATGGCAAAAGAGTTCGAAAACCCAGTCCTCCAGAGTTCACTTGGTTTGTTTAATTTCCAGCGCAATGTTAATAGAGTACTTGAGAATGTGTCCAGCAAACGGGAAGACGCAGAGAAACTGTCCGCGGAAAGGATCCTGTATCATGAAAAGGCAATTGAACAATGCAAAAGTAGCAAAGAAAATTCGCTAATCCACGAACCCAACTCCCCGACTCTGGAACTTCATCAAGAAGCACTAGCAAAGAGCTATGCTGACCACGGGGTAACACAACATGCACGAGGCGACTTTTCGTCAGCTCTTCAGTCTAAACAGCGTTCACTTAATATCAGGCTTGAACTGGTTGGAGAAGAACACTCAAGAACAGCTGACAGTTACCATTCACTCAACATCACACAGCATGAACTAGGCGACTTTTCCTCAGCTCTTCAGTCTGCACAGCGTGCACTGGATATCAGGCGTAAACACTTTGGAGAACAACACTCAAGCACAGCTGACCGTTACCTTTCACTCGGCGTAGCACAACATCAACTAGGCGACTTTTCCTCAGCTCTTCAGTCTGCACAGCGTGCACTGGATATCAGGCGTAAACACTTTGGAGAAGAACACCCAAGTGTAGCTGACAGTTACCATTTACTCGGGGTAGCACAAAATGAACTAGGCGACTTTTCCTCAGCTCTTCAGTCTAAACAGCGTGCACTGGATATCAGGCGTAAACTGTTTGGAGAGGAGCACTCAAGCACAGCTGACAGTTACCATTCACTCGGGATTACACAACATAAACTAGGCGACTTTTCCTCAGCTCTTCAGTCTAAACAGCGTGCACTGGATATCAGGCGTAAACTGTTTGGAGAGGAACACTCAAGCACAGCTGACAGTTACCATTCACTCAAGGTAGCACAACATAAACTAGGCGACTTTTCCTCAGCTCTTCAGTCTGCACAGCGTGCACTGGATATCAGGCGTAAACTGTTTGGAGAAGAACACTCAAGAACAGCTGACAGTTACCATTCACTCAACATCACACAACATGAACTAGGCGACTTTTCCTCAGCTCTTCAGTCTGCACAGCGTGCACTGGATATCAGGCGTAAACACTTTGGAGAAGAACACCCAAGTGTAGCTGACAGTTACTATTCACTCGGGGTAGCACAAAATGAACTAGGCGACTTTTCCTCAGCTCTTCAGTCTGCACAGCGTGCACTGGACATCAGGCGTAAACTGTTTGGAGAAGAACACTCAAGAACAGCTGACAGTTACCATTCACTCAACATCACACAACATGAACTAGGCGACTTTTCCTCAGCTCTTCAGTCTGCACAGCGTGCACTGGACATCAGGCGTAAACTGTTTGGAGAAGAACACTCAAGAACAGCTGACAGTTACCATTCACTCGGGATTACACAATATAAACTAGGCGACTTTTCCTCAGCTCTTCAGTTTGCACAGCGTGCACTGGATATCAGGCTTGTACTGTTTGGAGAAGAACACTCAAGCACAGCTGACAGTTACCATTCACTCGGCGTAGCACAACATGAACTAGGCGACTTTTTCTCAGCTCTTCAGTCTACACAGCGTGCACTGGATATCAGGCGTAAACACTTTGGAGAAGAACACTCAAGAACAGCTGACAGTTACCATTCACTCGGGGTAGCACAACATAAACTAGGCGACTTTTCCTCAGCTCTTCAGTCTGCACAGCGTGCACTGGATATCAGGCGTAAACTGTTTGGAGAAGAACACTCAAGAACAGCTGACAGTTACCATTCACTCAACATCACACAACATGAACTAGGCGACTTTTTCTCAGCTCTTCAGTCTGCACAGCGTGCTCTGGATATCAGGCGTAAACACTTTGGAGAAGAACACCCAAGTGTAGCTGATAGTTACCATTCACTCGGGGTAGCACAAAATGAACTAGGCGACTTTTCCTCAGCTCTTCAGTCTGCACAGCGTGCACTGGATATCAGGCGTAAACACTTTGGAGAAGAACACTCAAGCACAGCTGACAGTTACCATTTACTCGGGGTAGCACAACATAAACTAGGCGACTTTTCCTCAGCTCTTCAGTCTGCGCAGCGTGCACTGGATATCAGGCGTAAACTATTTGGAGAAGAACACTCAAGTGTAGCTGACAGTTACCATTCACTCGGGGTAGCACAAAATGAACTAGGCGACTTTTCCTCAGCTCTTCAGTCTGCACAGCGTACACTGGACATCAGGCGTAAACTGTTTGGAGAGGAACATTGAAGCACAGCTGACAGTTACCATTTACTCGGGGACACACAAAATGAACTAGGCGACTTTTCCTCAGCTCTTCAGTCTAAACAGCGTGCTCTTGATATCAGGCTTGAACTGTTTGGAGAAGGACACTCAAATACAGCTGACAGTTACCGTTCACTCAGGGACACACAACATGAAATAGGCGACTTTCCCTTAGCTCTTCAGTCTAAACAGCGTGCGTTTGATATAGGGCTTAAACTGTTTGGAGAAGAACACCCGAGTGTAGCTGAAAGTTTTTTTGAACTCGCGATAATACAAAATGCGCAAGGCGAGGATGCTTCAGCTCGTCAGTCTGAACAGCATGCTCTTGATATCACTCAAAAACTGTTTGGAGAAGAACACTAAGGCACAAAGTGCCAGCAAGTATTCATTCTTTTCAAAGCTGAAATCTATCAGGTAACATTTTGATATGATTTTTGTTTGATTACTTGACTTGACATTTCCATGGCAACCATGCTTTCAAAGGTTGTTTCACCAAAAGTTGGTGTTTTAAGTCAGCTTAAATATTTCTTTTAGAGTTTGGATGATATATTTTATTAAAAAAATCTTTAGATTATGTGTATTTTAATGTTTTTCCTGATTTCTTTAACTCAATTTTAGGATTGATTGCTTTCATTACTTGATGCTATCGAAGTGTGTTATTTACGTTTGTTGGACATATCTTGCGTGAAAACATTTTAATATTTAGGTGCAGTTTTTGACAATTTCATGATTGGAAAGCTTACGCGGACTATCTGTGTAAGAAGGTTGCAAACAGAGTTAGTCAGTCCTTGGGCGTAGTAGAGACAAAAGAGGCAGCGATACTTGTTTTCAATATAATGATTCTCCCACTCTTTGATTACTGCGATATCGCGTGGAGCAGTCTGCTACAACAACACCAGGATAGATTACAGTGCCTGCAAAATAGATCTTCCCTTATAATAACAAGGTGCACCCGCTCTTCGGAGGCAATGGGGTATTTGCACTGACCAACTCTTTCCAGCAGACACTCCTACCATAAAGCAAAGCTTGTTTTTCCCTGTCTTAAGTTAATAGTTCCAAGTTATTTCGTATCATATTTTACCAGAAAGGCCACCGAAAACTCAGTAAAGAAAAAGAACAGATGGCATTACGAAAAAAGGTTTTAGAGAATATTTTACCAAATTGTCCGATGTTCATAACTATATGCCAAAGGGCAGCGTTTCAGGCTTTTTTAGAGAAAGTAAAGCTTGATTTTGGGAAAAGTACATTTCTTTTTAGTGGTACAAAACTTTTAATGAACGTCCTTAAAATATTATAAACGCTGAAAACATACAGAACTTCTGCCGACGAGCAAAAACCTTTTCATTCACATCATAATTTTTTTAGAACATTTTAAATTCTTAGATTCTTCGATTTCTAATTTCTAATTTAATCAATACTGTAGACAGATTTTTAATGTATATTTACTGAATTAATTATATATTTACAGGGCCCCAATGGATACCAGCCTTCGAGCTGAATGGGCCATCCTGTAGAAATAAAGATTTGCTTTACTTTACTGATTGATTTTCTAGAGACTGGTATATTAAGTATTGGTTTTCAGCAAAATGCTACGACACTATTTCTTATTTGATGTATAGTTAAATCGCTCAATAGAAATCATATACTCATTAAAGATGATTTCCAGTCCGTACTGCGCAGTCTCAGCACTCTAATGTGGCTAACGTTTATAAACATTTTAAGTCTCACTCGATGGAATGCGAATCGATATTATTCGTTACGAACCACATACCTTATCTTTTAGGCCTTTCAAATTCTTTTTCCAACGGCCTCATTGATTTTTAAAGCTGGAAAGTTTTTTAATCAAGTGATATGAGAAAGAACCGAGCATAAAGCTTCGACCGCTTCGCGTCCATAATGGCGGTTGTTTTGAAAGTTTGAATTTACTTCATTTAACAATTAAGTAGTTGCGAGATGTTTACATTTTGTGATGTCTTACATGACACAAAACAAAAAACGTAAACAAACTTTCGAGAGTGCGCAGTACCGACTGGAAATCATCTTTAAAGCGAGGGTAATTTAATTTGATTGCTGATTCTTTTGAAGCATCAGATAGACACCATTTGATGAACTTCTTGGACTAAATTGACTACTTTCATTATATTGCTGCCTCTGCGAGTGGGGAATGTGAAAAAACTTAATCTTAATCCTGTGCCGTGATCGGTTCCGGGGGGGGGGGTTCATATAAAAGAACGGGGGTTCTCGTCGTACCTTTTAAGGGTTAAAAACGCTGTTCTCATGCCTCTGATGATGTTCAGCCTCAAAGGGAGCTTTTGCAGTACCATTTAGGGTACCGGTACTCGACAAAACAAATATGACAGAAGATAATTCGTTGTTTTAGAATTGCTACCTCTTGGGGATGAAAAACACTTCAAGCAACGCCCACAAAACAGGATCTTCATACCGCCTAGGGGTTCTCTTAAAATTTCCGACGACCACCCCCGTCCTTTTTATATGGGAGTCCTTCCTCCCCCGGGGATCGACTACCTCATCAGGTAACATTAGGCTATTTTGCCTCTCGGAATTACCGACCGTTTTCCGCAAGAAAATGATGTTCCTTATGCTATATAATTCATCCTTTATTGACCAGACTTGTTCGGTCAAGAAGGCTGCTTGTAATCCATCAAATATTTTCGCTCGCGCGATAGATCTAAACGTATCACGTGACTGAATATGCCCCAGCTAAAACTGTGGAATATGCGAGTGCTATTCTCTAATTTTCAAAATTTCGCGTCTCGCGTGTCGCGTGTTGAAGGATACTAAACACGATAGCCTCCATTTGGCGCGAAAATATGCTCGGATATTTTGTCCTTGGACATTATCTGCTCCTCAAAGCTTCCTAGAGCTACGCTCTAGGCAAACTGTTCGCTTCTCGGAACAGATAATATACGCAGACAAATATCCGAGCACATTTTCGCCCCAAATGGAGGCTATTGTTAATATAGATATGGACCCTTTTAGCTTGGGCCGTTTGTTTTCCTAATACAGACAACGTGATGTTCTCTAGAGAATTGCTCTTTTATCCATCTAAAATTCATTCATTCATATACATGTGACTATTTGAAAATTCGATAGCAAGAATTCTCAAGAGTATCTTCACATGGTCTGGAATGGGGCAACAAACCGCGCAAGCTAACAAGGTTCATTGGTCTCATTTCGTTTCTTTTTTTTTTTTCTCTTGTGTAATTGGTAAAAAAATCATGTAAAAAGGAGGAAGTTTCTGGAGCTTTGAATTGCACCTTATAAAGACCAAGAAACATTAAGCAACAAGTCGAGTGATTGTAACACGTCGTGAGAATACTTGGTGAAGTTTGTGGAAATCTTTCTCCCAGTGACAAGTTGCACGATTCTGGTTTGAATTTGACTGGCCTAGTCAGTCTAACCAAACCGAACGAATAGTCAGTTTAACCGCTCCAGTGGTGGCTTATGCATTTAATAAATCCTTTATTGAACACGCAAACAAAAGGCAAAGAAAAGAACTTGGCCAATATCCCGATATCGTGACCTCACGCTTGATAAATAACGCATATATGTAGACGGTCACTAACAAAATATCAAGGCGAGCTAATTCTGTAAACAGCAATTTCCTTCCTTGATCGATCAGTCACACACTGTTATCTTTGATTACATTTTAATACTTGCTCAGGTGATAGGAAGAGAGTCCAAAAAGAAACTAAGTTTATTTGCTCCAGGTCTACTGTAGGTTTTGTGCGACAAAATGGCTTAATATTGGTGTCCGCGTCCGCTTAACAGAGGACTCAAGCTGGTGTTCCCACTTAATATGGGGTCCGCTTAATACAGGTCTTACTGTAGCTTGCAACTGAGGCTAATGCAGGGAGTCTAATGACATTGATCTCCTTTTAATGATATTCCTCCGCATGATCCTCCATTTCAAGCTAGTTCCAGTCCAATACCGAGAATACGAAAATGGTCTATTTTCTCTTCCGGTTTAGTCACAAACCACGCAAGGTAAAGACCTGGAACCAGTCAGCCTGTGACGTCAAAACATGACACACTTTCAGAACCAAACAAACAGAAACAAAACGCTTTACGAAGCGCAAGTGGGTTAATATTTGGAATGCCAATATAAATTAGGGAAATAGAAAATGGTAACCACGGTTGAGCTATGTAAATTAAAAAGGGGCTGACCCCCCTTATGATAATCTACGAACCTCGGTCACTGTCCAGATACAGTCGCCAGCTAGCCCAAAACTGGCGAACGTTTTAACAGATCATCGAATGAAAAACATTGCCATTAAAAAAAATAAAAAAAAAAAAACTCACTTGGTGAGTAAATCGTAAAATCTCCACATGAACAAATTCAGCAGCGACCTATTTGCAGGATCAAAGTAGCAACTGACTCAGTGTTACATCCAACTTCGGGCTTCACCTGAGCCCCTTGTGATACGACCCAGCGTTGTAGAACGTTTCCAGTTCATAAAAGCTTCTCAGGGATGGACATTTTTTTTTTAATTGCTCTTTTTTTTATTAATGCATGTGTTTATGTCAAAAAAAAAAAAAATATGCATTTACCGAAAAGCAGCATCTGACTTTCCGATTTGTATCAAAAAAAAAGCATGTGGAGCTTTTAATTGATCGAGCATCTCGATTGCCAACTGAAAACATGCTAGCCCCACAAAAGCAGCATTGTCGCTCCCTAAATTAACACTAGTGTTAAGCCCTGGCCAAAAGCAACTTGCGACTCAGTTTCGCCAGCTGGACTTACGTGCTCTTGCGTTGACTTGCGATGACTTACGCTCACTTCGGTCCACATCAAATTTTCACGCAAGTCGACGCAAGATTTTCATCCTTTGCCCACCCAACCCAAGTCAGCGCGAGTTGAGTGACGTTCATTCAACGTTGTAACAAGCTATTAGCCAGTGAAATACAAGGCATGTCAGCGTGATGGTTACATTGTGGGCGCGCGGAACTAAGCCTAAGACTAAGCTTTGTTGCGACATGTGTGTACTTACTGTATCAACCATAAATGTAATGAAAACCATAAATGTAATAGCAGCAATAAATGTAATACAAATTTACCGTAAATGTAATACTGACCATAGATTTAATCACTTTTAACCACAAATGTAATAAATCCACTAACCATAAATGTAATAACATTTGACCATAAAAAAATGTAATAAACGGAATAACCATAACTGTCACAAGACTTAGCCATAAACGCAATAAACTGCCTATTAGACCTATTACCTCTGAGTCAAGGAGCCACTCACCCTCCCACTGTCTTACTTACTTGCTCTTTCATAGGCCTTATTCCCCCTAGTTTTTTTTTCTCGCTGGAGCAGGCTACATACAGGGAGGACAGAGGGTCCGTTCATCAAATTGGAGGACTCATTGCCCCCAGCACCGTTTTGGCCCAGGGGTCGAAACCTGAGAAGGCATCATTATAGTCCGTGCGAACATTTACAAAGTACTAAGAGTATGAATATAAAGCCTATATACAGACGAGATTTCAAGTGCTCTAAAATAAGTGCGTTTGAGGTACTGAAAGTTTATGACGTTTAAGTGCACTTGAGGTGAGCGGGGAATTGAAAACGTTTTATACATTTGGAGACACGAGATGTTCTTAAAGTAATTTTACAGGCAATTGAGAGAATTTTGGGACGCCCCAGCTTCAAGCGAAAATAAAAAAGCGCCAAGTATTATTGCTTCCGGTTCGAACTTCTACAGTCATTTGCTCGACCCGTTTAAGACTTAGTCATTCTTTTAGAATTCAGTTGCGCATTAATAGTTAGTATTATACTTCATATTGTTTCCCCACGTCACAGTTATTTTACTCTTTCGCTATCAGCAATACCAGGTTTGACGTTAATACAAACCTGAATCTTTGCACAATTTCTTTAATTAATTGTTAGTTGCCACGCTTTGTTGAGTTAACGTTGGTATAAACCAAGTTTTGTTCTATAGATTGTTGTCTAATATTTTACCCTTGCATGGCCCATGTGCCTCGCTGAATGTCAAATATATCTACACTGGTTCACAAAAATATAAGTGGACTACAACTTTGGCCAAAGCACAGTACGCAGTCTTGTTTAAAATAGTTGCACTTCCCCCACCCCTCCTCCAAGACAGCAGTACTGTCCCGGGGCCGGCCCGTTAGCACTGTTAAGCCATTGACTGGGTACAACCGACCTGAAGGGCCTTTGAGCACGCATCCTGGAGCACACGATTTCTCAAATCAGGATAAATATATATGCAAATGATGGGGTGAGGGGGAAAAATTTAAAATTAAAACAGGTCTATTCTCTGTAAGGTGGTGTTTGACTGGAATTCTACCTCTTCTTGTCTTTTCGAAGTTGGAAAGTCCCAAACATTTTCACTTGCAAACATCTCAAGCGCAATTATTTTAGACCAATCGGGCCGGATCTCGTCTGTAATGATGCCGTTTCGGGTTCTGCCCTCTGGACCAAAACGCTGCTGGGGCAATGACTCCTCCAATTTGACTTGGGGAGCCCCTGTCCTCTCTGTACGAAGTAAGAGAGTTTCAGGGTTGGTGGCCACTTGACGCACAGGTAATAGGTAGTTTATTGCATTTATGGTTAAGCCTTATAACAGTTATGGTTGTTCTGTTTATTACATTTATGGTCAAATTAGAGGTTATGATGTACCTGAGTGTTCGCGCGCGTTGCTTCCTCGCAACTCCCTCCATTTAGCGTCTACTAAGCCACGACTGCTATTCGTATGAAAATGGTAGGTAATTCTCTGCACAAAATATCCAGTGTACCTCTTGTCATTCGGAAGTGAAACTCATCTATCGAATATGTCGACACTATAACTTCGAAAAACCCGTAATTTTTGTCTAAATCTCGCCTCATAAAGATGGAAGTTGCTGCTATAACACAAATTTCTACTTCATCATTAGACTCGATCAACATTTCCTCCTCATCAGCCTTCAAAGGCTCATCTAACATTAATCTCAACTCGGTCGTAATGTTGGTGTCTCTTCAGGCAACTCGCACTCAAAGCAGGCGAAATTTGTAACAAAATGGAACAACTTTTTCCATTTGAGAAATTCCCGGAAATTCACACCGAAATTTCCGGATATTTTTTCTAAATGGAAAGTGCCACTGGTCTCTAAAATTGTCAATGAAAAATTCGCTTTTTAAAATTATATTAATTAAAATGAAAATGTAGGCAAACAAAGTCAAAAGTACTCAGTGAAAATGTAGATAAACAAAGTCAAAATACTCAGGTTTAGGTAAACATCTTGGCTTGGCAAAAGTCAGAGGCTCTAAGTAGAGTTTGGATTGTTAGGAATAATCTTCACATTGCATTGCCGAAACTTAAACAAAAGGAACTTGCCTCAAACTCGACGGAAATTTTATTACTTACTCTACAGGATTACCTTGATGTCATCGCTTTCGAAAAGATTCGTTTTCAAAATGTTTCCGGTCAGGGAAGCCACTGTTTCCAAATTCCTCCGATTTAAAGGCCGTTTCCGAAAACAGGCTCTGTTTTCGTGACGAATTAGTGTGGACGGTAGACCCAATAGCTGCGTTTTCAAATTTTTCCAGCGTAGCGTAGACGAGGCCTAAATGTTAACCAAGTGTAAACGATCTGATAGATACAGCCGATAACTGATGACTATTTTTAACATTTTTCATTAAATGATAATCCCTTTCTTATATTATTTTTTTCAGCATTTTAATTATAATAATACATGTTACATATAAACTTATATAACCAACAAAGAATTTTAGTGAAAATCGAGAAAGGTTATTACAGAGGAAGGTAAGTAAGTCAGTCGATCGGTCAGTAACTACCTTGTGATTTTATTCATTCTAGACCCCATACCTTCGCTTTCTGGACTAAGCAAGACACGGAGCTCTGGGAAGCGTTAAGCGAACGTAGCCAGATTCTGTCGGCTATATTGGTCACACACCGCATGCTTTGTCCAAAACGAAATAAGCGCTGCTTGATTTACAAAGACTTTATTAAATGATTGATTGATTGATTGATTGATTGATTGATTGATTGATTGATTGATTGATTGATTGATTGATTGATAAATTTATTTCAATACACGGTAAAAAATCCTTCAGCATTATGTATATCAGAAGTATAAAATATCTAAGTCAGCTAAACTAACGAATAATCTATACAGTATTACAAGAATAAAAACCTATAATATCACTAAAGCTGCTTTTTAAGGATGCTGTGTCTCATTCAAAGCTGTAATGTTGTAGTTTACCTTTTAGTTCGGAGTTCAGGAGAAAGGTTGCTCCACAACATGGCATCTCTTTAAATAATTGATGCGAAACTTCTCTTTAAATAATCGATGCGGGGCTGTGGAAGGGTCAATTTACTCTCAGAATTTCCTCAGTTGATACAAAGTCGTATCATTTCGAGATACGAATCGAGATTGTAGATATTCAGGGATCAACCCATGTAAAGTTTGAACATCATCAAAATGGTGGCTATTAGCCTTTGATGATTAAGTTTTCGCCAGACTTTTTTGTCTACATCATGAATTGTTGTCGACATTTTCTCGAGCCTCTATACTTTGACACGAAATTCTACATGGCATTACCATTATCATGTGGAATAAAACGCTAAGTTCGTTCTGAATGCAGTCCGTCGTTTGAGCAATTTTTTCCTTAAAAAAGATGCTCTTCATTGATAATGAAACGCTTTCATTGTTTCAGAGTCTTCAAAGGAAACTAATCACGGCAGACAGTTTTGCCGCGCTCCCTGGAGCTATTTGCGCCATCAGTCAAACGCAAAAGAGAATATTGTTCTAGGCGTATAATAAGATCTTTATTCAACACGCAAAAAAGCTAACAAAAAGAACTTGGCCAATATCCGGATAGCGTGACCTCACGCGCTTGATCAATGAACGCATATTTATAGACGGTCCCTCACAAAATGCCAACGGGAGCTAATTCTGTAAACTGCAATTTCCTGTCATGATCAGTCACAGACTGTTATCTTTGAGTAAATTTTAATGCTTGCTAAGGCGCCAGGAAAAGAGTTCAAAAAGAAACTAAGGTGATTCGTGGAAGGTATAGTAAGAGAACAGCTCCTAATAAGAGCTTAACTGGGCAAAGAGGTGTAATCTGATTGGCTAAACAGGGACCATTGAACGATCGATAGACGGCGCAGATCGGTCAGTGGGTTATGCTAAAAACAATTCGAGTGCTCGTTCTCCGTTGCCACCCACATCGATAGTTGACACAGGACGTCGCTGGTCAACTACAATCAGTCGATTGAAACCTCCAGCTCGTTGTGTAATTATCATGTTGCCAGGGAACTGATGCGTTCTCTGAAGCGCGCAAAAGTCTTTGTTTTCTGAAGGATGCCTTAGGGAGCCACTTGTCAGTTTGTTCCATTGTTTTTCCGCAATGTTGCTTGGAATGATTTTGTCAGATATTGGGCTGTCTGTTAAGTGCCAGCGTCGGATCTGTGTTTGTAGTCCATTTTCGTCGTCCATCTTTTCTACAATTTTCACTTACAGCCGATCAAGGCACGACATGTCGCTCAATTGAGGTTGTTTTTTTTTAAAGTGAAATTAGCAGAAAATGTTTTTTTTTCCTTTGTTAGCTAGTGTAGAATTTTTCCGAGATTCGACTATATTCTGTGGTTCAGTCAATTTTTCCTGTTCGCAGCACGAGCTGATTGGAACCTTGTTGTTCAGTGACCAATCAGTGCTGTATGTTAGTGAATATCAGTTCTCTATTTGTTATTTGTATATCTAACTATTCTGATGTAGAGCATGGGTACGAGGGCGAATCCAAGATTTTTCTTAGGAGGGGGTGCACCACTAAGAAATGGCCTAACTGACTGGTGAGGTAAACAAATTTCAAAAGCGAATACGAAGAAGGTTTCATCTCAGGGGGGGAGGTGTGCATCCCCTCCACCCTTCCTCTAGATCCATCCCCGGGCTATTTTATAGTACGCTCAAGCTCGGGAAACTGATTTGTCAAATCGAAAACAAAAACGATTTTTGGATCGCTTGCCATTTTCAGATATACATAGAATACTCTCAAAAGTTCAATTTCTATTGTGGATCTGTGAAAATTTCAGACTGCTGGGCAGAAAAAGACATTCGCAAACGGACAGACCAAAGAACGTAAAGAATTTGGCCAATATCCAGCCATCTTGGTCAACAACAAAATGCCAACTCGAGCCAGCTCAGAAACGTTTGCAGTGGTGCCAGTGACCGCAATTTCCTGAATTTTCTCTCTTTTACTTGATTACTAGGCAGATGTCGACCCTCTAATGCTGTCTGTCTTTGAGCTCTATTATACCGCTGCACATGTACATAGACTATGTAATTAATACTATTCACTGAGACGTGAAGAAAAGACTCGAGCGTGTCCAAAAATATCAGCAGACTGCCTGTCTAAGTTTTATTCAGATCGAATATACAAAGGAGTCACGCATCAGTTTGTTCCGTGGCTTGAAATTTACTCCCCTGGATATTTCGTTTTTTAGAAGAGTTAGAGTTCGTCATCAATTTTTGTCGTCCATCGTATCTAGTGCAATATTTACCTCCAGCTGATAAAGGTACAGTCTGTTTCTCAATTAATGTATTGTAAAGGTAAACTAGCAGAAAGTTTGACTTTCGTTTTAGGTAATGTGATAATTTTTTCTGTTTACAGCACGGGCTTCTAGCCCGCTTTTGATCGATTCTGTCGACGTTCTAACACCAATCAGTAAGTTAAGGTATGTTACTGAATAGGTTCCCTGTTCTATTCGTATCTAACTTCTTTAATGAAGTTTCAGTAGTGAAAATAAATTTGAAAACCACCTTCAAACAGCGTAATCGTCTAGAAAGTTTATGTCAGGGCAGACTTTGCTTTCCATTGCCAAGTCTAAACATTGCGACTTCGCCAGTTAAGTTTGTGCATTTGTTTTGAAGAGAAACTGAATTTGAAATCTTAACGCTGGCAAACGAAAACTAGCAAAAGTTTGGCTCAACAACATAGACCGATCGACATGAGGGAAGCTTTCTATCGATTTTAAAGGCATTTTCGTTTTCGTCGTCGTTTTCGCCTACCGATGCACTTTCAGTTTCATAACATAATCCTTGAGTTAATTACATGGATATAACAAGCACTGCCTTGTCGGATTCAGAGCTTGGCATTAGGCTCGGCACTCTTTTATATTCAACCAAAAGATATATTCTCTTGATTCAACTTTCTACGCATTTCGCAGCTGTCAGGGTAAGAATGCGTATTTTGTTGACCATTGAGGGTGAACAAGAGATTGTATGCTTATTCATGCGCAGGAAGTAAACACAGTGTTTTATTTAGAGCCTTTTAGGAAGCTTAAACCCGCGCGGATTTTACGTAAAGTTTAACTGCTTGGCATTGCTTAATACCGGCAACATTTTCCTTGCAAAAAGTCGCGCGACAATGTTTCCTTTAAAAAAACTGGAAGTTGAAAGCCTTGCTCCGTGTGCCACCCTTTAGCGAGTTGAAGCAACTTCTTAGGCGAATTAGAAGTGACGTTAACTTGATCTATTATATGGCCACCTCCGTGAGTTAAGAAGATGAGCTAAATCCTTAGCTTCGACTGAGGTGTGATCTGCTACCCGAGCTGACAAGATGGCGCTATCTTGTCCGCTAACGATTACGCGCGGTATCCCGCTGTTTCTTCATCCCATATAATAAATCCTTCATCGACCAAGCTTGTCAAGATGGTAGGGATATTGTTTGTTCGAGCGGTCAAGCGGTCATGACGGCTGGATATTGGCCTCTTTCTTGGCAAAAGTTTCTACGATGATCTAGATCGGGGTCCCTTGAACATGTTGCTGTACACGGAAAAAGGGTGGTAAAACGCGCAACATGTTTCAACTTGCCATGCAACATTGATGCATAAATATTTGCCTTAAAATAAAGGCAAAAAGGTTACGTCATTCCCAAGCGTAACAGTCGCAACAGAAAAGCTGGGTATCTACAGCTGTAGTTCTTTTGTTAAAACAGATTGTTTATTGAAATCTCGAAAAATAATCAAAAGTGCAGTTTCCCAAGAGGGTCCCACTGGGGTTAACCGTCAACTGTCAAATGGCCAAAAAATTAACCGTCAACCGCCAAAAACGTAATATTTTTACATTTTTACCGTCAATCGTCAAATGTAAAAGCTAGCCAATATTAGCCGTCGAAATAATTAAGAACTCAACGTTTGACTTAAATGGGTCAAGGGCCCATTAACTGATCTTTTCGAGCCGTTGCTAAGGAAAATTCATTCTCATATAACCTCATCATTTTTAGTTAGTTCAGAGTTATTTCATGTGTTTTAACTTTTTCATGATCAGTAGTACCAGTGATGACGTCATCAGGCCACGCCCTTGGTCATGTGACTAATACTGAAAAATGCAAAGGCTCCCAGGCAAATAACTTTATCGGGACTTTTTTCATTGAGTTAATATTTTAATTGAAATCCTCATTACGCTATGCATAGATTTTGTTTCATTTCTAAAAGGTCAGATTTTTAGAGAATTTCAAAATATTGAAAAATTCGTAATTTTCTGAAAAAGCGTGATTTCGAAAAAGTAATGCACAGCTGTGTTCCCAACGTTGGATTGAATCGAAATTCGTCGAAAAAGGGTGGATTTATACTGGTAATTGAACTGAGTGGAGTGCAATTTGATCTGAAATCACACGCGTGATTTCAAAATCGAACGAGCGCGCAGCGCGAGTTCGATTTGAAATCACAAGTATGATTTCAGACCAAAATTGCACGACACGAAGTTCAATTGCCACTTTATTAGATCCATTTTGAAATTGTACAATTTTATCGCCTTAATTTTTAGACTTTTGGTGTATTGTTTCAGTAGCCGGTTTGATAAAAAAAAAAGCGGAACCGGAAACGCCTTTACGTCTGATTTAGTATGCAAAACGATGTCATGTGACGAAAACTCATCCGAGCATGACAAAGAAACAAGCGGTTTTGAAGTCAGAACGAAAATAGTCTGCTTCAGGTATAAAAGTTCAATTCTCGTCGCCTGAATCAATGATGGAAGGTCTTTCTTTCTTCTGTGGTTGAGGCTGAGACGTTTCATTGTCTTTGGAGAAGGAATTTGAAGGTGCATCCTGCGTAATTCTGCGATGGATTTCTTTTGAGTTGTGAAACTCCCTCGAGTGCACGATGCCCAGTGGATGGTACGTTTTTTTTCTTTCATACCGTTTAATGGCATGATTTTAAGGGAGTCCAGCTCGTTATCACCTCCGTTTCTTTTTGTGACCTCGGCGAAGGACTCAATACTCAGGACCTTGTCAAGTTCTTGCGGCGCCATTAGTTTCAAGATATTTCCAAGATGGCGGGACTAACACCAGCTTCGTAAGACGTTCATTCATTCACTGTTTTGTGGAGCGGGGCGTATTTTGACTGTGTTTATTCACAGCGACAGAGTTGAGCTCTTTTGTTGCTTCGTTTGAAACTACCAGAAACCTGGAAACATCTACCTTCTTGAGATGGCCATGAGATTTGTTGTTGTGTGGTTTTCGTTTGTTTATGTTTTACTGGACTCGGTATCATACGGATTTTGAGCAGATATTGAAGAAAAATCGCCAAAATATTCGTCAAAATGGACACTGAAAGTTGGAAACTTCCATTAAAGTAGGTGTTCAGCCTGAAGGAACTGATAACCGTCATTTAAAAACTGTCATTAATTACATTCGTCAAGCTTATTGGAAAAAAAAACACAATAACAACAAAGTTTTGGTAATACTAGTTGCTAAATTCTCCACACAATGGCTTTTTGCCTTTCATTTTCCTGAAATTTTATTGTTTACTTTAAACTAATATTGAAATCTGATTTTTGTTTTGTTTTACTGCCCCATTCTCAATGGCTGAGAAAAAGATGCGATTTAGAGCAAAAAATAGTGCGATTCGTGAATAAATCGCGCCATTGAGAGCCAATCAGATTGCAAGGATAACCAGTGATTTCAAAATGGATTTAATAAAATGTAAAACCGCGTTTCCTTTAGCATTTAAGAAAAACGGAAGTGCGCCCGATATCTCTTGGAAGTTACCCTATCAGCGCATGCGCAATTTACACTTCCAGCGCACTTCGGTAAGATCAAACAAAGCCACATGGAGTTAGTTTTTCTCTTTCTGTTGCTCTTGTTTTTCTGTCTTTCTCTTATTTTGCATTCGCTTGTACTTTTTTTACTTTGCATTTTGTGAAACACAAAGAGAAACATCTTAAATGTAAGCGAATTTGCAAGTTCTTGAGTTGTTTTTATTTTCCGCGCTCAGGCTGTCGTAACTAACCGGAAGTGAAATTTCAACTCCTTAGCAACGCGCGCGAGCGCGCGCATGAATTAACTAATGGGCCCTTAAGTTATGCTGTTTATAAATAATCGTTTTAATATATCCAAGAAATGCCTTTATGTGCGAGTCCTTTAACTCAGTCTGGTCTCGGGTGCAGGCGATTGATATGTTCAGCGGTAACAAAGGGGAAGTGATCACCCTTATTAGACACACATTTGAAGACCAAAATCTAATTTTTAATGCACAAATTATAGAACTAACTCGGATTATTCAAATATGGGCAAAACAGTATCCGTTTAATTAAAAGAAATACAGCCAACCGTCAAACCAACGTAACCGTCAGCCGTCAAAGGTATATCCCCATTGAGACCCTCAGAGTACAAATTCTACAGCAAAGTGGACGTTACTCGGTTTGACGAAATGGCCTCAATAAAACTATACTGTACAAACTTCATTTCGAATTCTTCGAAATCCTCGAAAATTTGGTCCACTTTTCCAGGCTTCCAGCCTTCATATAAGGTGGATGATGTGTCTGTGAAAAGATCTGACTGCTGATTTCAATCAATGCATTGCCGAGATCCGGTACCTCTCTTATGGCAGCGGCAAACCCCAAAATATCAACGCCACTTCCGGTTTTCGTGTCCTCGAAGTTTGTAAGAGTTGAGTCGTGCGAATTCCTGTAGATTTTTCTGTAACCAATAGGGTTTTGTAAGAGTACAGGGTTAGCTCACTGCTTACCCCCTAACCTGCATGGAGGAGCAGGGTTTTAGTTTGTCAGGGTTGTCTTTTCCTTAGCCACTGAAGGCGACGGATACTTGCCTTTCGCCATTCTTCCCCAGCTGTAGCTTGTAGGAAAGTGCATTACCAGGGTAACAACGAGGATGTGCAACAGCCGACATGGTGGCCGGGCCTGTTTGAGACGGAGGGCTTTTGTCAGCATTTTGAGGGTGTACCTGATGGCTAAATAGCACCCAGTCGAGACTCAATTCCACCCTTCAACCCCGCATTTTTATTTATCATTTAAGAGACCCAAAGTAACCTTGGGGTCCTGTTTTTCAGGCTTTGACAGCTACTCCAGCAGGTCCTTGATCACTGCTGATATAAGGAAGGATGGCTCTGCAGCCGTTTCAAGATGAGCAGTTGAACTATTTCAAGTTTGCTTCCATTGTACTAAATGAATTTCCCAAGGCATTACGTCATACTTTCAGATCCATGTGGGAAAACACCTTTGGACATATCCCTGGTTTCCAGCCATGGGATGACTCTACTGCTGTAAGAAATCTGTTTCTCACTACAGAGGGTGGCACAACCAAAGTTTCAACAAACCTTTCTTATGAAGAATGGGATTGTACAGCCTTGTTCCAGGCCACTATTTACGCGCGGTCCTTCGCTTTGCCCGACAGTAAAGGTCATCGCAGGACACTCAGTGATCTGTACGTGAAGCCCCATAAGTTAGCTCATGGAACATTCCATGCTTCTGTGATGAGCCCGGGTGGAAATAGGGCAGAAACATTTGCACTTGCAATTGATCAACTACGACTGCTAAGAAATTTGCTTTGTCACTCAACCAGTTCTGAGATTGTCAAAGCAACGTTTGATTGATACGTGCAGCTCTCTAAAGATGCATTCAAAGCTCTAGGAATCAAAGTAGATCCCATTGATGTCATTGGTGGTTTGACCGAGTCGGATTTTCCCACAAAAGAAGTTCGCAAATTGGAGCAGGCTATGAAACAGGAGACCCGGGCATACATCAACTTTCTCGAGGGCATGAGGTCGGATATCACCGATGAGTTAAAAGCGCTATCAACTGTAATGACGGAAAACATGGAGAGCACAGCAACGAAAGACGACATCGCTACGTTGGAACAAAAGATGAATGATTTGACCATGAAACCATCACTTACTCGAGACGAGCCGGGTAACACATTCTATTCTATCTTTGTAGAGTAACGGTTTTAATGTTTCAAAATACGCTACTGGCAAAGCTAAATTTAAAACTGCATTCATTTATCTGGTATCATGCCAGCAATTGCTAGGTTCTTCCTAAACTTCGTCGAGTACTATCGATTGCTTGACTTTAAATTTTAATTGATGAAGTCTTTGTTTTGCCAAAGTAATCCAAGGTCTTCCAAGGCTTAACAGTACACTTAGGTTATCATACATAGAGAAAGTTATTTTCATGATTGTTACTGTTTTACTGTGTATTTCTGTCGTTTAAAGATACGAAGCAATCTCTGCCCAAATCATGTCTTCCTCCAATGGTTCCGCACTTCACTGGCCGCCGGAGGGAGTGTGAAGAAATCACTGGTCACGTGACTTCTGGATCCACCGGAATCGTGTCGATCTGGGGTTCACCAGGATACGGAAAAACGTCGGTTGCAATAGCCGTTGGACATCATCTCGACTCACAGGGTTTACCCGTCTACTTCCTCTCCTTACGAGGACTTCAGTCAAAAGCTGATCTGACACAGAAGCTTCTTAGCGTTTTTAGACGACCTGCCACAAATGACCAGCAACAACAACAGCGTATTTCACTGGATGATAAGCTTTTCCAAGTTTTTGACGAGGTTTCAGATTCTTTTGTACTAATTCTTGATAATGCTGATGAGTTACTGGAAAGTGGAATAGCGAAAGTCAAAGAAGATTTCACACATTACCTCGAAGAAATTCTCAGACGAACCGAGAAAGTTACATTTGTTATAACCACGAGGGAATCGTTAGATTTTATGAATGTTCAATTCCAAGGACACCAGGCGGTAAGAATTTGTCCATTAGATGAGCTTTCCTCCCAAACCCTTGTTCACGAATTACTCCCAAATGCCACCACTGCAAACTGCAAACGAATTCAGCAAATCTGCGGTCATGTACCTTTGGCCATGAAGTTATTGTGTTCCTCCATTTCTGAAGACGACGTTGACGACCAAAGTCAAGCTCTAGATGACTTCGCGAGGTGTTTAGAAAGTAATGATATTGTGGAGATGTTGGACAATCCAGATTATCCAAGCCATCTAAGACTGAAACTCCTATTTGACTCTTCATTTCAGAGACTCTCTGCTCAACAGAAAGTAGCCCTTGTGTCCTTGAGTCTTCTTCCAGAGAGTTTCGATCTTAAGATTGCTGCAGCTGTTTTAGGTGTGTCTCAAATTCTTGCGGCGAAAAAAACCCTGCAAACGCTTCGTAGGAGATCTTTTCTCGATTCAGGTTCCAAATCTGGGTTATTTACGATACATAAACTACTTCAGTCATTTGCAAGAGACAGGGGAGAACATGAAATGAAAGGAACAATTCTTGATGCCAAATCTCGGTTGTGTGCGTTTTACTTCTCCCGATTCGAGGAGCTTAATGAGCAGTTTTTGACAGGAGATTCCATGTCTGCATTCATTGAGTTCTATGAACATGAACAGAGTTTCCTTACAAGTCTCACAGAGGGCTGTCACGATTCCAAGACTTCTGACAATGTTTTTCGAGCTCTGGTAAAAGCAGAGCTATTTCTAGACAGCCTATTTTGGTGCGAGGGAAAAAAGATTGACAAAGTTTACGATTCAGCAATTCAAGCAGCCAGGAAAGATGGGAACAACATGATCTATAAGCAGTTACTTGTTTCCTTGGCTTTTGCTGAAGTAACTTGGGGTTCTCAAGGTAGGGCGATACAGCTTCTTTCGGAAGGGAAGTATGAGCTCTCGTGTCCTTCCGTACTGGTTCATGATAGAGGAAAGCACCTTTGTTACAGAGGCATCTATCAACTGGTTACCGGAAAAACAGAAGACGGAGTTCAGCACTTACAAGAGGCTCTTTCCTTGATGGATGACACCCCTGACTCCGAGCAGAGGATTCTAAGAATCATTATGCTTCAGATACTTGCTATTTATTATCGATTCGTAAAGAATCCCTCAAGAATGTCAATGTTCTACAGCAAAGCGCTCGAGGAATGCAGAACAGTGGGAGACACAAACCTTCTTATTATTCCTGCAATGAAGAAAAGAAGGAGTGAAAATGGAGAAGAGGAAATGATCGAAAGAAACCCTGAAAATTTAATAAATACCCCATTAACATTAGAAATTCTCGTTCTCGTGAGCGAAGCAATAAAACATGTATCTGATCCTGACACCAAACAGTGTGTAAGCAACGTCGTGCTAAATATGACAAAAGAGTTCGAAAACCCAGTCCTCCAGAGTTCACTTGGTTTGTTTAATTTCCAGCGCAATGTTAATAGAGTACTTGAGAAAGTGTCCGGCAAACGTGAAGACGCAGAGAAACTGTCCGCGGAAAGGATCCTGTATCATGAAAAGGCAATTGAACAATGCAAGCGTAGCAAAGAAAATTCGCTAATCCACGAACTCAACTCCGCGACTCTGGCACTTCATCAAGAAGCACTAGCAAAGAGCTATGCTGACCACGGGGTAACACTACATTCACGAGGCGGCTTTTCCTCAGCTCTACAGTCTAAACAGCGTTCACTTAATATCAGGCTTGAACTGTTTGGAGAAGGAGACTCAAGAACAGCTGACAGTTACCATTCACTCGTTGTCACACAACATGAACTAGGCGACTTTTCCTCAGCTCTTCAGTCTGCACAGCGTGCACTGGATATCAGGCGCAAACTCTTCGGAGAAGAACACTCAAGCACAGCTGACAGTTACCATTCACTCGGGGTCACACAAATTAACCTAGGCGACTTTTCCTCAGCTCTTCAGTCTTCACAGCGTGCACTGGATATCAGGCGCAAACTCTTTGGAGAAGAACACTCAAGTACAGCTCACAGTTACCATTTACTCGGGGTCACACAACATGAACTAGGCGACTTTTCTTCAGCTCTTCAGTCTGCACAGCGTGCACTGGATATCAGGCGCAAACTCTTTGGAGAAGAACACTCAAGCACAGCTGACAGTTACCATTCACTCGAGATCAAACAACATGATCTAGGCGACTTTTCCTCAGCTCTTCAGTCTGCACAGCGTGCACTGGATATCAGGCGCAAACTCTTTGGAGAAGAACACTCAAGCACAGCTGACAGTTACCATTCACTCGGTGTCACACAACATCAACTAGGCGACTTTTCCTCAGCTCTTCAGTCTGCACAGCGTGCACTGGATATCAGGCGCAAACTCTTTGGAGAAGAACACTCAAGCACAGCTGACAGTTACCATTCACTCGAGATCAAACAACATGAACTAGGCGACTTTTCCTCAGCTCTTCAGTCTGCACAGCGTGCACTGGATATCAGGCGCAAACTCTTTGGAGAAGAACACTCAAGCACAGCTGACAGTTACGATTCCCTCGGTGTCACACAACATCAACTAGGCGACTTTTCCTCAGCTCTTCAGTCTGCACAGCGTGCACTGGATATCAGGCGCAAACTCTTTGGAGAAGAACACTCAAGCACAGCTGACAGTTACGATTCCCTCGGTGTCACACAACATCAACTAGGCGACTTTTCCTCAGCTCTTCAGTCTTCACAGCGTGCACTGGATATCAGGCGCAAACTCTTTGGAGAAGAACACTCAAGTACAGCTCACAGTTACCATTTACTCGGGGTCACACAACATGAACTAGGCGACTTTTCTTCAGCTCTTCAGTCTGCACAACGTGCACTGGATATCAGGCGCAAACTCTTTGGAGAAGAACACTCAAGCACAGCTGACAGTTACCATTCACTCGAGATCAAACAACATGATCTAGGCGACTTTTCCTCAGCTCTTCAGTCTGCACAGCGTGCACTGGATATCAGGCGCAAACTCTTTGGAGAAGAACACTCAAGCACAGCTGACAGTTACCATTCACTCGGTGTCACACAACATCAACTAGGCGACTTTTCCTCAGCTCTTCAGTCTGCACAGCGTGCACTGGATATCAGGCGCAAACTCTTTGGAGAAGAACACTCAAGCACAGCTGACAGTTACCATTCACTCGAGATCAAACAACATGAACTAGGCGACTTTTCCTCAGCTCTTCAGTCTGCACAGCGTGCACTGGATATCAGGCGCAAACTCTTTGGAGAAGAACACTCAAGCACAGCTGACAGTTACGATTCCCTCGGTGTCACACAACATCAACTAGGCGACTTTTCCTCAGCTCTTCAGTCTGCACAGCGTGCACTGGATATCAGGCGCAAACTCTTTGGAGAAGAACACTCAAGCACAGCTGACAGTTACCATTCACTCGAGATCACACAACATGAACTAGGCGACTTTTCCTCAGCTCTTCAGTCTGCACAGCGTGCACTGGATATCAGGCGCAAACTCTTCGGAGAAGAACACTCAAGCACAGCTGACAGTTACGATTCACTCGGTGTCACACAACATGAACTAGGCGACTTTTCCTCAGCTCTTCAGTCTAAACAGCGTGCACTTAATATCAGGCGTAAACTGTTTGGAGAAGAACACTCAAGAACAGCTGACAGTTACCGTTCACTTGAGATCACACAAGATGAACTAGGCGACTTTTCCTCAGCTCTTCAGTCTGCACAGCGTGCACTGGATATCAGTCGCAAACTCTTAGGAGAAGGACACTGAAGCACAGTTGACAGTTACCATTTACTCAGGGTTACACAACGTGAACTAGGAGATTTTTCCTCAGCTCTTCAGTCTGCACAGCGTGTACTGGATATTAGGCGCAAACTCTTTGGAGAAGAACACTCAAGCACAGCTGACAGTTACCATTCACTCGGGATCACATAACATGAACTAGGCGACTTTTCCTCAGCTCTTCAGTCTGCACATCGTGCACTGGATATCAGGCGTAACCTGTTTGGAGAAGAACACTCAAGCGCAGCTCACAGTTACCATTCACTCGGGGTCACACAATATAACCTAGGCGACTTTTCCTCAGCTCTTCAGTCTAAACAGAGGGCACTGGATATCAGGTACAAACTCTTTGGAGAAGAACACTCAAGCACAGCTGACAGTTACGATTCACTCGGTGTCACACAACATCAACTAGGCGACTTTTCCTCAGCTCTTCAGCCTACACAGGGTGCACTGGATATCAGGCGAACACTCTTTGGAGAAGAACACTCAAGCACAGCTGACAGTTACGATTCACTCGGGGTCACACAACATGCACTAAGCGACTTTTCCTCAGCTCTTCAGTCTGCACAGCGTGTACTGGATATTAGGCGCAAACTCTTTGGAGAAGAACACCCAAGTGTAGCTGACAGTTACCATTCACTGGGGGTAGCACAGCATAAACTAGACGACCTTTCCTCAGCTGTTCAGTCTGCACAGCGTGCACTGGATATTAGGCGCAAACTCTTTGGAGAAGAACACTCAAGCACAGCCCACAGTTACCCTTCACTCGGGGTCACACAACATAACCTAGGCGTCTTTTTCTCAGCTCTTCAGTCTGCACAGCGTGCACTGGATATTAGGCGCAAACTCTTTGGAGAAGAACACTCAAGCACAGCTGACAGTTACGATTCACTCGGGGTCACATAACATGAACTAGGCGACTTTTCCTCAGCTCTTCAGTCTGCACAGGGTGCACTGGATATCAGGCGAAAACTCTTTGGAGAAGAACACCCAAGCACAGGTGACAGTTACGATAAACTCGGGTTCACACAACATCAACTACGCGACTTTTTCTTAGCTCTTCAGTCTGCACAGCATGCACTGGATATTAGGCGCAAACTCTTTGGAGAAGAACACCCAAGTGTAGCTGACAGTTACCATTCACTGGGGGTAGCACACCATAAACTAGACGACCTTTCCTCACTTTTCTTCGGCTCTTCAGTCTGCACAGCGTGCACAGGATATCAGGCGTAAACTATTTGGAAAAGAGCACTCAAGCACAGCTGACAGTTACCATTTACGCGGGGTAACACATCATGAACTAGGCGACTTTTCCTCGGCTTTTCAGTCTGGACAGCATGCACTGGATATCAGGCGTAAACTGTTTGGAAAAATCCACTCAAGCACAGCTGACAGTTACCATTCACGCGGGGTAGCACAACATGATTTAGGCGACTTTTACTCAGCTCTTCAGTCTGCACAGCGTGCATTGGATATCACGTGGAAACTGTTTGGAGAAGAACACTCAAGCACTTTTGACAGTTACCATTTACTCGGAGACACACAGTGTGAACCGGGCGAATTCTTCTTAGCTCTTTAGTCTAAACAGCGTGCTCTTGATATCGGACTTAAACTGTTTGGAGAAGAACACCCGAGTGTAGCTGAAAGTTATTCTAAACTCGCGATAATACAAAAAGTGCAAGGCGAGGATGCTTCAGCTCGTCAGTCTGAACAGCATGCTCTTGATATCATTCAAAAACTGTTTGGCGAAGAACACTAAGGCACAAAGTGCCAGCAAGTATTTCATTCTTGTCAAAGCTGAAATCCATCAGGTAACATTTTGATATGATTTTTGTTTGATTACATGACTTGACATTTCCATGGCAACCATGTTTTCAAAGGTTGTTTCACCAAAAGTTGGTGTTTTAAGTCAGCTTAAATATTTCTTTTAGAGTTTGGATGATATATTTTACTAAAATATCTTTAGATTTTCTGTATTTTAATGTATTTCCTGATTTCTTGAACTCAGTTTTAAGATTGATTGCTTTCATTACTTGATGCTATCGAAATGTGTTATTTACGTTTGTTGTACATATCTTGCGTGAAAACATTTAAATACTTAGGTGCAGTTTTTAACAATTTCATGATTTGTAAAGCTCACGCGGAGTATCTGTGTAAGAAGGTGGCAAACAGAGTTAGTCAGTCCTTGGGCGTAGTAGAGGTTATGTGACAAAAGAGGCAGCGATTCTTGTTTACAATATAACGATTTTCCCAATCTTTGATTGCTGCGATATCGCGTGGAGCAGTCTGCTACAACAACACCAGGACAGATTACAGCGCCTGCAAAATAGATCTGCCCTTATAATAACAAGGTGCACTTGCTCTGCGGAGGTCATGGGGTATTTACACTGACCGTCGTCTTTCCAGCAGACACTCCTACCACAAAGCAAAGCTTGTTTTTCTCTCTCTTAAGTTACTAGTTTCAAGTTATTTCGTGTCATATTTTACCAAAGAGGCCACTGAAAATTCAATAAAGAAAAAGTAAGAGATAGCATTACAAAAAAAGGTTTTAGAGAATACTTTACCAAATTATCTGATATTCATTACTATATACCAGAAGACAGAGTCTGAGGTTCTTTTTTTGCCGAAAGTGAAGCTTGATTTTGAGAGAAGTACATTTCTTTTTAGCGGTACAAAACCTTTTAACGAACTTTAATCCTTCTTGATCCTGAAAATATTATAAACGCTGAAAACATACAGACCTTCTGCCGCTGAGCATGAACCTTTTTATTCACATCATGATTTTTTAGACATTTTAAATTCTTAATTCTTTGATTTCTAATTTCTAATTTAATCAATACTGTAGATAGAGTTTTAATGTATATTTAATTAATTATATATTTACAGGGCCCCTATGGATACCACACTTCGAGCTGAATAGGCCACCCTGCATGTAGAAATAAAGATTTACTGTACTTTACTGATTTATTTTCTAGAGACGGGTATATTAAGTATTGGTTTTCGGCAAAATGCTAAGACACTATTTCTTATTTGATGTAGAGTTAAATCGCTCAATAGAAATCATATACTTATTAAAGTAACTGTAATTTAATTTGATTGTTAATTTTTCGAAGCAAGGGATGAAGACAGCACTTGATCAACTTCTTGGACTGAACTGACCACTTTTATCTGGCTGGCTCCGGGATTGAAGAATGTGAAAAAATTAATCTTAATCCTGTGCTGTGATCGGCTCCTGGGGGGACTCTCATCAGGAGCCCAGTGATGGGCCCCTGCTCCCATATAAAACGGACGGGGTTTGTCGTCATACCTTTTAGGGATTAAAAACGCGGTTCGGGTACCTTTAAGGGAATTCAGTTTAAAAGGGAGCTTTTGCAGTATCATTTAGGTTAATGAGCCGAAACAAATATGACAGAAGATAACTCGTTATTTTAGAATTGGTACCTCTTGGGGGTGATAAACATTTCAAGCCACGCCCACAAAAGAGGATCTTCGTAGCTCTTAGGCGTTCTCTTAAAATGTCCGACGAGCACCCCCGTCCTTTTTATATGCATATGGGAGTCCTCCCTCCCCCGGGGATCGACCGCCCCATCACGTAACATCAGACTATCTTACCTCTCGGAATTACCGACTGTTTCCGGCAAGAAAATGGTGTTCCTTATGCTATATAATTCATCCTTTATTGACCAAACGTGTTCGGTCAAGAAGGCTGCTTCTAATCCATCAAATATTTTCGATCAAGCGCGATTGGTCTAAACGTGTCACGTGACTGAATATGCCCCGGCTAAAACTGGGAAATGTGCGAGTGATATTCTCCAATTTTGAAAACTGCGCGTGTCGCGAAAAATATTTGATGGATACTAAACACAATAGCCTCCATTTAGCGCGAAAATATGCTCGGATATTTGTCTTTAGACATTATCTGTTCCCCAAAGCTCACAGTTTTCAGTCACGCTCATGCGATGAGGTAAGATAAAGCCCACAGCAATCCTCGAGCTACGCTTTCGGAAAACGTTTCGCTTTTCGGAACAGATAATGTCCGCGGACAAATATCCTTGTATATTTTCGCGCCGAATGGAGGCTATTGTTTATATATAGACTTTTTTAGCTTGAGCTGTTTGTTTGCCCGTTATAGACTACGTGATATTCTCCAGATAATTGCTCCTTTTTTTATCCATCTACAAAGGCTAAGCAAAAATTCTCAAGAGTATCGTCACATCGTCTGAAATGGGGCAACAAACCGCCCAAGCTAAAGACGTTTATTTGGACTCGTGTCATTCATATTTTTCTCGTGTTAAAGGGAGGGTTTCACGGTTCGGCCCATGCCTGTGCACGCTTTTTGGCACAGGCCCATTTTTCATTGTTTGTGAACCAGTCGTAAGCAAGTTACCTAATTTCACATGCAAATGGCTGTAAAATCATCAACCGTATAATGATTTGTACGGGTCAACACTAAACTCAACAGTCGACAGCGTCGGGGAAAGAAAACTGAAATCGTCTGAGAATTTTAGTCATCCGTCATTCTGCCACGACTAACTATAGCATGTGATTATTGAACTACACCCGAATTGGGTTT
This sequence comes from Orbicella franksi, assembly GCF_964199315.1. Taxonomy (NCBI): domain Eukaryota; kingdom Metazoa; phylum Cnidaria; class Anthozoa; order Scleractinia; family Merulinidae; genus Orbicella; species Orbicella franksi. Next base: position 27,391,877 of record NC_138148.1, on the reverse strand, counting down.
TAAACTGATAACATTGATGAGAAGGGAACAAAACAGAGGCGCCGTTCAGATCTTGAGCTAAGGGCAGGGGGGGGGGGGGGAGGGCTGGGTTTGGCTTGCCCTGCCGGCTTTTCTTCCTTCTGCGATTTTTTTTATTTGTTCTACCCAAAATAAGAGGGGGCCCGCGGACCCCCCGGGTATGAATTCGACCTAGCCTAATCAATCGAACCAACCCGAACGAATTTAATAATAAACAATTATTGGTTGGAGTTTTTGTGATATTTAGAATAATCAACGTCGACCCTTACCGAGGTCTTGCTTATCATGGATATCACAAAAACCGAATCTAATACTTGTTTTATTATACATTGAACGAAAAAAAATGGAAGTCATTTTTTTTGCTTCCTCACTGACGGCAAGCAACAAAAAGCGCGCAAACTTGACATGATTACCCTTAGTAATCATGCACCGTGGTTATACATGACATGATTAGCCGTGACCTTGAGTGTCCTTGGCATGATTGTATAATCTACAGCTATATAACGTCACACGCGCTGATTTCAAAAATTCACTGTACGCTTTCGGCCAATCAGAAAGGAGATAGCGAGTTCAATGTATAATAATCAATTTAACCGCTCTAATTGTTCGATTATTTTGCGATTGATTTTGCAATCAAAGGCTATCGAACTCAAACATTTTGGTGAGTTCAATAACCGTACTCAATCAAACCAATCAAAATGCTAACTCAATCGGTCTTTGTATCCCGGGCGGGGGGGGGGGGGGGAGAAGCCTTCCATATAAGAAGAACGAGGGTGCTCGTCGAAAATTTTAAAAAGAACCCTTAGGAGGTACTAAGGCCCTGTTTTGTGGGCGTGGCTTGAAGGTTTTTTTTTTTTTTTTTTTTTTTTTCACCTCTAAGAGATACCAATTCTAAAACAACACATCATCTCCTGTCTTATTTTTTCGGTTCAATACCCTTAAAGGTACCGCAAAAGCTTCTGCTGTGGACCTTTTGAGGCTGAACACCCTATAATGGGTGACAAAACTGCTTTTTGAACCCCTGAAAGGTGCGACGAGCACCCCCGTCCTTTTTTATGGCAGTTCTCTTCCCATCCCCAACCCCGCTTCCGCCCCTCCCCCCACCCACAGGCCTGTACGCTCCAATATAAACATAGATCTGATTGTTGTAAGAAATTTAAAAGACAAGTAGACGTAGAATATAATACTACGAAATTGTATCAATCTTGTGTTTCTAGCCTACGTGCTCGTGTTGCGGCCGTCTCTCAAGACCACACATAGCGAGGAAACCTGTTGAAACCAGACTTGAATTCCCGGCTGAGTCAATCGAACGTCGGTGATCGTAGAGTTTGATTGAATAGGGGTTCGATGACTGAACGTTGGATTGTTTGACCCGAGATTCGAGCAACTTGCCGTGGAGAAAAAGTCCGGGAGGTCTCCCATAAAAGATGACGGGAGTGCTCGTCTGAAATTTTGAAAAGAACCCGTAAGAGGTACCAAGATCTTGTTTTTTGGGCGTGTCTTGAAATGTTTTTCACCCCTAAGAGGTGACAATTCTAAAACAAAACTATCTTCTGCTGTGGACCTTTTTAGGCTTATCACCCTGAGGAGTACCATAACCTCGTTTTTAGTTTTTAACCCCTAACATCCCCGTCCTTTTTATATGGGAGTGCCCCCCCGCCCCTCCAGGGGATGTCTGAATTCGTGATAATAATATAATAATAAATAAATATTTATATAGCGCCTATCCATGCCTGCTCTAGGCGCTGTACAATTCGCCAAAATGATCTGTACTAATCTTGATAATTAAAAATGTGCATTTAAGAAAGTAATAGAAAGTAAAACTCGCTAAGAATAATAAGTTTTCTTAAAAAGATGAGTTTTGAGTTTAGATTTAAAAGAACTTAGATTGTCACATGAGCGGATAGAAACAGGTAGACTGTTCCAGAGTTCAGGAGCGGAAACAGCAAAAGCTCGAGAACCATATGTCTTCAGGTGAAAATTCGTGGGGTTAAGAAGTAATAAGTGTGATGATCGGAGGATTCTGGAAGGTTGGTAGTACGCTACTAGATCTTGAATGTAGACAGGAGATTGTTGATGAAGAGCCTTAAAGGTAAGTAACATAATCTTGAATTTAATGCGTTCAGAAATAGGAAGCCAGTGTAATTCTTTCAGTATTGGAGTGATGTGGTCGTACTTTCGGGAACAGGTGATAAGTCGGGCAGCGGCGTTCTGAACAGACTGGAGCTTTTTAAAGCACACTTCGGTACATTGTACAAAAGAGAGTTGCAGTGGTCGAGTTTGGAAGACACAAAAGCATGGACCAGGATCTCGGTGGTTTTCGTAGATAAGAATTTCCTTATCCGGGAGATGTTGCGCAGATGATAAGAGGCTGATTTACAAATAGAACTAATATGCGGAAGCATAGTCATGGTACTGTCAAATATCACACCGATGTTTCTAGCAAATTGAGATGGCTGAATTATGTCTTGACCAAAACGGATCGGTGGTAGAGACTGCTGCGGGTTGTGTTTCGAGTATAGATAAAGAAGTTCCGTCTTGTCCTTATTCAGTTTTAGCTTGTTAAGAGACATCCACTTGTCAAGATCAGACAAACATTCCTCAATTTTTCCAACTGCATTAGTTAATTCGACGTCGTTGTTTGTTGAAAAAGAGATATATAACTGAGTATCGTCAGCGTAGAAGTGAAATTGCATTTCGTGGTACCGTAGAATGTCAGCCAGTGGTGCAGTATAAAGTAAGTACAGGATAGGCGCTAGGACCGAACCTTGGGGGACTCCACATTTAAGCTCACGAGATTGTGATTTTTTTCCATCGATTAAGGTAAATTGTGTGCGGTTTGTAAGATAGGAACGAAACCATTCAAGGGCAGTGCCACAGATTGAAAACTTGGATTTCAGTCTTGTTAGAAGAATGTCGTGATCAACAGTGTCAAAAGCAGCAGATAGATCAAGCAGCAGGAGTATAACACAGTGACGATCGTCAATGGCACGCAAAATATCATTGTGTACACGTACAAGAGCGGTTTCACAGCTATGAAATCGCTTGTAGGCTGATTGTAGCGGTTCATTAAGTTGGTTGGATTCCAAGTAGTCCTGAAGACGTACTGCAACAACTTTTTCGATGATTTTTGAAATGACCTTGAGATTTGAGATAGGCCTATAATTACTAAGGATTTCGTGGTCCAAGGATGGTTTCTTGAGTAGTGGCAGTAAGACGGCGGTTTTTAGTGAAGGAGGCACATATCCAGATTCCAGGGACAAGTTTACAATCCTGCAAAGCGTGGGTAGAAGCATGTCAAAATTTTCTTTTAACAAGACGGCAGGCAGAGGGTCCAGGCTACAAGACTTAGACACAACAGTGCGTGCAACTTCCGAAAGTTCAACGATTGAAGTAGGTGAGAAGGCATTTAACTGACAGTCGAGCGTTAATTTGTCCAAAGTACAGAAGAGATCAGGCATTTCGGCAGCTTCGAGTTTACATCTTATAGTGATAATTTTATTTTCGAAGAAAGTGATAAAATTATTGGCAAGTTCCGTAGCCGAGGAACAAGACGGAAGACACTTCTCGGGCTTCCTGTGGAGAAGGCGGTCGATGGTGCGAAAAAGAGACTTATCGCTTCCAGCCTCGTCGATAAGATTGGAGTAATAATCTATTTTTGATTTAAAAATAGTGTTTTTCACAACAAGGCACTGGTCGACGTAAGATTGGTAATCAGACGCAAGACCGGAACGACGCCAGCACCGTTCACGTTTACGACAAATGGTTTTGTGATGTCATACATAGCGACTTATAGCGGCAACTTGTCCCTGTGTCATGTCAAAGCATGCATCGACTTCAGTTTTGAAAGCAACAGACATGAAGCAGTTTGTCACAAAGACCTGTCGTAGCAACTGGTCGCCTAGTGTGTCCCGACATTACAGACTGGAGTTTCTGTAGAGAAGAGTGTGTATTCGTGAACATTAGTTCTGTAATTTGAGATTTCAACACTGTGAAAATAAACAAGTTTGTTGCTATTAAGGTGACCCTGAGGTCTGTCTGGAAATAACCCATGAAAGCAAATTGTTATCCCAGTAGTGTGATGTTATATGCATGTTGGATAAGTGCCATAGCAACAAGACCAAACCCAGATAACCACAGTAGAGGCCACCGGGATTGCAGACCTTCCTTAAGTCAAGGGTGCGTCCGATCGCCTGGACCACGTCCTCCGGAAATTTCACGTTCGTCCTGCAGTCTTTTGGCCAGTAAGAACATTGGGCGCGATATTTTAGAAGCCCAAGGTCCGACCAACGATCCACAGAGTCCAAGGGATTCGTCTACAAAATGAGCTGCCGTGATTGTGCATTTACCTAATGCACTTATCATCAGCGGAAATGGTGTATTTTTTTAAAAGATTTTTTTCCGTAGGGTAGGGACAATGTTTCGTTTTTGAGACAAACGCGCCAGACCCCCAGGATACACCTGCAGGATTGACTTGACATTGGTCAGCAGTACGTCACTTTCAAAATCCCGGATGAACATGTTGAAGAGCGACCTTTGTGGAGGTTTTCAGTGTTCATCGTGCCGTTGTACAAATCGTGCGGCCGTGAGACGTGGTACAAGTAAAGAGAAAGTTTTTAATTGCCGACAATTTCGAAGAAGAAGAGAGCGAAAAAAAAAATTTAATAAAGTCGTCTGTTGTTTAGTGTAAATAAAGTGGAACCCCGTTAATACGGTGACCAATGGGCCATGAAAATTTGGCCGCATTAACGGGGTAAGGTTAGCCCCCGAGCGCTTCGTTCTCCGAATTCGTTAGTTCAGCGCTCGTCAATATTTTTTTCAGTCCTCGCCGGAAGCCCGTTCGCAGGCTAGGGTAAGGTTAAATTTCATGTCTGGTCGAAACTGAGTGACGTAATGTAAAATTTTAATGGATTGTACAGGTTGGAATTTCAGAATGTGGCAGCCGTTGGCCGTATTAACGAGGTAGTCGCGATAACGGGGGTTTTCCCATAAAAAAAAATATATATATATGGCCGCTTCTCTGGGACAAAACAGTGGTCGTACAAATAACGAGGTGATCGTAAGGCACAGTATTCTATCCTCAGCTTAACCCCTGGGGGAGGAGATTTTGGTTTGAATTTTACGTCCTATGCCCCAGGGATTTAGTAGGTTTTCTTCCGCCTGAAAACAAATCTCCGGGGGTTTTCCGGAGATCAATCCCCGGGAAAGCCAATGGTAAGTGCATAAGTCGAGGAAGGCAAGCGCTCGTGGAGCTCTCGGCAAGGCCTGCGCGGCCAGGCCGCGAGAGCAACAGCGAATTAGCAATTAAACAGCATGCTGAGTCCACGGACCACAACATCCACCAGCAGAGACTCTCAGATCCTCGAACGCGCTGTTACCAACTATCACAAGAGGCTTTTCTAGGAGTCATGGCTTTCAACTTTGAACAGTTCCGCCGGAGAGGCTTACTTACCGTTTATTAAAAAATCAATAAAACGGCAGGAAGCGGGGTTGTAGCGCAAGGAATGATGAAGGTGGACAGGAGCCACTCGAAATTCAGTAAAGAAAAAAAACATGATCTGATTGAAAATATCTTAGAGAAGTTTGTAAACACTTGCTGGAATTGCTGGAATTACTGGAATCTCTGTTAATAACCTCGTTCCCAGGGTCCTCACTCTTTCTAGATGACCCAAGGACCCTGGAAACGAGTCAGATTGTCGCTACGCGGGCACCTCTGGGAATGGCAATGAGTTGAACGCTTTGAGAACGCACGAAAATGTCTTTGGCGAGGTATGATTTCTCAGACGTTTTCCGATCTAAGAGATATGTCCGTTAGATTTTGCTAACACAATTCATTCTTAACAATTTCAGTCTTCTTCCGGCACCATTACACGTGCCTTATCGTGAGAAGGACGAAGACGATGATTTAGAAAAAGCCTACAAAGAGGTTGGTGTGTGGTGTTTGATTTCTCGGCCATGTTGGATAATTTATCAGCGTCGTGAGGCTTTCAGCAGTGATCGATCGCAATATTTAGATTTTTTAAGATTAATACTGGCGATCTGTTGTTTAGTTAAAGGTTTCAGCTGTTAAGAAAGAGCCTCCGCCTTACGGACAGCGACATGGCTGGATTCCAAGGAAACTGGAGGTTTGTACTGTCATAGAAGAATTTAAAGCCATGTATTGGATGTAGTAGTTGGAAACATGCTTATAAAGTTTACATTGGATATATATAAAGCTGTGTACCGAATGTAGCTGTACTGTAATTCTCATTGTCAAGTCTTAATTCTAGCTACCTGTACTATACAGTCATTTAATTAAACTTTGTGTTTTATCCAAGTGTATAAGAAGTAACTATTCAGCTTAAAATGGAGAGTTTGCAGTACCATTTAGGGTAATGAGCCGAAACAAATATGAGAGAAGACAAGTCGTTATTTTAGAATTGGTGTCCCTTGGGGTGATAAACATTTCAAGCCACGCCCACAAAACAGGATCTTCATAGCTCTTAGGGGTTCTCTCAAAATTTCCGACGAGCACCCCCGTCCTTTTTATATGCATATGGGAGTCTTCCCTCCCCCCGGAATCGACCGCCCCATCAGGTAACATCAGATTATCTTACCTCTCGGAATTACCGACTGTTTCCTCGTGCTATGTAATTCATCCCTTATTGACCAAACGTGTTCGGTCAAGAAGGTTGCTTGTAATCCATCAAATATTTTCGCTCGCGCGATAGGTCTAAACGTGTCACGTGACTGAATATGCCCCGGCTAAAACTGTGGAATATTCGAGTGATATTCTCCAATTTTCAAAATTTCGCGTGTCGCGTGTCGCGTGTCGCGAAAATATGCTCGGATATTTTGTCCTTGGACATTATCTGCTCCTCAAAGCTTCGTAGAGCTACGCTCTAGGCAAACTGTTCGCTTCTCGGAACAGATAATATACGCGGACAAATGTCCGAGCACATTTTCGCCCCAAATGGAGGCTATCGTTAATATAGATATGGACCCTTTTAGCTTGGGCCGTTTGTTTTCCTAATGCAGACCACGTGATGCTCTTTAGAGAATTGCTCTTTTATCCATCTAAAATTCATTCATTCATATACATGTGACTATTTGAAAATTCGATAGCAAGAATTCTCAAGAGTATCTTCACATGGTCTGGAATGGGGCAACAAACCGCGCAAGCTAACAAGGTCCATTGGTCTCATTTCGTTTCTTTTTTTTTCTCTTGTGTCATTGGTAAAAAAATCATGTAAAAAGGAGGAAGTTTCTGGAGCTTTGAATTGCACCTTTATAAAGACCAAGAAACATTAAGCAACAAGTCGAGTGATTGTAACACGTCGTGAGGATACATGGTGAAGTTTGTGGAAATCTTTCTCCCAGTGACAAGTTGCACGATTCTGGTTTGAATTTGACTGGCCTAGTCAGTCTAACCAAACCGAACGAATAGTCAGTTTAACCGCTCCAGTGGTGGCTTATGCATTTAATAAATCCTTTATTGAACACGCAAACAAAAGGCAAAGAAAAGAACTTGGCCAATATCCCGATATCGTGACCTCACGCTTGATAAATAACGCATATATGTAGACGGTCACTAACAAAATATCAAGGCGAGCTAATTCTGTAAACAGCAATTTCCTTCCTTGATCGATCAGTCACACACTGTTATCTTTGATTACATTTTAATACTTGCTCAGGTGATAGGAAGAGAGTCCAAAAAGAAACTAAGTTTATTTGCTCCAGGTCTACTGTAGGTTTTGTGCGACAAAATGGCTTAATATTGGTGTCCGCGTCCGCTTAACAGAGGACTCCAGCTGGTGTTCCCACTTAATATGGGGTCCGCTTAATACAGGTCTTACTGTAGCTTGCAACTGAGGCTAATGCAGGGAGTCTAATGACATTGATCTCCTTTTAATGATATTCCTCCGCATGATCCTCCATTTCAAGCTAGTTCCAGTCCAATACCGAGAATACGAAAATGGTCTATTTTCTCTTCCGGTTTAGTCACAAACCACGCAAGGTAAAGACCTGGAACCAGTCAGCCTGTGACGTCAAAACATGACACACTTTCAGAACCAAACAAACAGAAACAAAACGCTTTACGAAGCGCAAGTGGGTTAATATTTGGAATGCCAATATAAATTAGGGAAATAGAAAATGGTAACCACGGTTGAGCTATGTAAATTAAAAAGGGGCTGACCCCCCTTATGATAATCTACGAACCTCGGTCACTGTCCAGATACAGTCGCCAGCTAGCCCAAAACTGGCGAACGTTTTAACAGATCATCGAATGAAAAACATTGCCATTAAAAAAAAAAAAACTCACTTGGTGAGTAAATCGTAAAATCTCCACATGAACAAATTCAGCAGCGACCTATTTGCAGGATCAAAGTAGCAACTGACTCAGTGTTACATCCAACTTCGGGCTTCACCTGAGCCCCTTGTGATACGACCCAGCGTTGTAGAACGTTTCCAGTTCATAAAAGCTTCTCAGGGATGGACATGTTTTTTTTTTAATTGCTCTTTTTTTATTAATGCATGTGTTTATGTCAAAAAAAAAATATGCATTTACCGAAAAACAGCATCTGACTTTCCGATTTGTATCAAAAAAAAAGCATGTGGAGCTTTTAATTGATCGAGCATCTCGATTGCCAACTGACAACATGCTAGCCCCACAAAAGCAGCATTGTCGCTCCCTAAATTAACACTAGTGTTAAGCCCTGGCCAAAAGCAACTTGCGACTCAGTTTCGCCAGCTGGACTTACGTGCTCTTGCGTTGACTTGCGATGACTTACGCTCACTTCGGTCCACATGAAATTTTCACGCAAGTCGACGCAAGATTTTCATCCTTTGCCCACCCAACCCAAGTCAGCGCGAGTTGAGTGACGTTCATTCAACGTTGTAACAAGCTATTAGCCAGTGAAATACAACGTATGTCAGCGTGATGGTTACATTGTGGGCGCGCGGAACTAAGCCTAAGACTAAGCTTTGTTGCGACATGTGTGTACTTACTGTATCAACCATAAATGTAATGAAAACCATAAATGTAATAGCAGCAATAAATGTAATACAAATTTACCGTAAATGTAATACTGACCATAGATTTAATCACTTTTAACCACAAATGTAATAAATCCACTAACTATAAATGTAATAACATTTGACCATAAAAAATGTAATAAACGGAATAACCATAACTGTTACAAGACTTAGCCATAAACGTAATAAACTGCCTATTAAACCTATTACCTCTGAGTCAAGGAGCCACTCACCCTCCCACTGTCTTACTTACTTGCTCTTTCATAGGCCTTATTCCCCCTAGTTTTTTTTTTTCTCGCTGGAACAGGCTACATACAGGGAGGACAGAGGGTCCGTTCATCAAATTGGAGGACTCATTGCCCCCAGCACCGTTTGGGCCCAGGGGTCGAAACTTGAGAAGGCATCATTATAGTCCGTGCGAACATTTAGAAAGTACTAAGAGTATGAATATAAAGCCTATATACAGACGAGATTTCAAGCGCTGTAAAATAAGTGCGTTTAAAGTGCTGAAAGTTTATGACATTTAAGTACACTTGAGGTGAGCGGGGAATTGAAAAATTTTATACATTTCGAGAAAAGAGAGGTTCTTAGAGTAATTCTACGGGCAATTGAGAGAATTTTGGGACAAAGCGAAAGTAAAAAAGAGCCAAGTATTAATGCTTCCGGTTCGAACTTCTACAGTCATTTGCTCGACTCGTTTAAGACTTAGTCATTCTTTTAGAATTCAGTTGCTCATTAACAGTTAGTATTATACTTCATATTTTCCCCCCACGTCACAGTTATTTTACTCTTTCACTATCAGCAATACCAGGTGTGACGTTAATACAAACTTGGATCTTTACACAATTTCTTTAATTAATTGTTAGTTGCCATGCATTGTTGAGTTAACGTTGGCATAAACCAAGTTTTGTTCTATAGATTGTTGCGTAATATTTTACCCTTGCATGGCTAATGTGCCTCGCTGGATGCAAATATATCTAGCCTGGTTCACAAAAATATAATTGGACTACAACTTTGGCCAAAGCACAGTACGCAGTCTTATTTAAAATAGTTACACTTCCCCCAACCCTCCTGCAAGCCAGCAGTCTGTCCCGGGGCCGGCCCGTTAGCACTGTTGAGCCATTGACTGGGTACAACCGACCTGGAGGGCCTTTGAGCAGGAAATCCCGGAGCACACGATTTCTCAAATCGGGATAAGTATATATGCAAATGAAGGGGTGAGGAGGAAGAAATTTAAAATTACAACAGGTCTATTCTCTGTAAGGTGGTGTTTGACTACAATTCTACCTCTTCTTGTTTTTTGGAAGTTGGAAAGTCCTAAAAATTTTCACTCGCAAACACCTCAAGCGCACTTATTTTAGACCAATCGGGCCGGATCTCGTCTGTAATGATGCCGTTTCGGATTCTGGCCTCTGGACCAAAACGCTGCTGGGGCAATGAGTCCTCCAATTTGACTTGGGGGGTCCCTGTCTTCGCTGTGCGAAGTAAGAGAGTTGCAGGGTTGGTGGCCCCTTGACGCAGAGGTAACAGGTAGTTTATCATGGTTAATCCTTATAACAGTTATGGTTATTCTGTTTATTACATTTATGCAGGTCAAATTACGGATTATGATGTACCTGAGTGTTCGTGCGTGTTGCTTCCTCGCCACTGCCTCCATGGAGCATCTACTGAGCCACGACTGCTCTTCTTATGAAAATGGTAGGTAATTCTCTGCACAAAATATCCAGTGTACCTCTTGTCATTCGGAAATGAAACTCATCTATCGAATATGTCGGCACTATAACTTCGAAAAACCCGTAATTTCTGTCTAAATCTCGCCTCATAAAGATGGAAGTTGCTGCTATAACACAAATTTCTACTTCATCATTAGACTCGATCAACATTTCCTCCTCATCAGCCTTCAAAGGCTCATCTAACATTAATATCAACTCGGCTGCAATGTTGGTGTCTCTTCAGGCAACTCGCACTCAACACAGGCGAAATTTGTGACAAAATGGAACAACCTTTTCCCATTGAGAAATTCCCGAAAATTCACACCGAAATTTCCGGATATTTTTTCTAAATGGAAAGTGCCCCTGGTCTCTAAAATTGTCAATGAAAAATTCGCTTTTTAAAATTATATTAATTAAAATGAAAATGTAGGCAAACAAAGTCAAAAGTACTCAGTGAAAATGTAGATAAACAAAGTCAAAATACTCAGGTTTAGGTAAACATCTTAGCTTGGCAGAAGTCAGAGGCTCGAAGTAGAGTTTGGATTGTTAAGAATAATCTTCACATTGCCGAAACTTAAACAAAAGGAACTTGCCTCAAACTCGACGGAAATTTTATTACTTACTCTACAGGATTACCTTGGTGTCATCGCTTTCGAAAAGATTCGTTTTCAAAATGTTTCCGTCCAGGGAAGCCACTGTTTCCAAATTCCTCCGATTTAAAGACCCTTTCCGAAAACAGGCTCTGTTTTCGTGACGAATTAGTGTGGATGGTAGACCCAATAGCTGCGTTTTCAAATTTTTCCAGCGTAGTGTAGACGAGGCCTAAATGTTAACCAAGTGTAAACGATTTGATAGATACAGCCGATAACTGATGACTATTTTTAACATTTTTCATTAAATGATAATCCCTTTCTCATATTATTTTTTCAGCATTTTAATTATAATAATACATGTTACATATAAACTTATATAACCAACAAAGAATTTTAGTAAAAATCCAGAAAGGTTATTACAAAGGAAGGTAAGTAAGTCAGTCGATCGGTCAGTAACTACCTTGTGATTTTATTCATTCTCGACCCCATACCTTCGCTTTCTGAACTAAGCAAGACACGGAGCTCTGGGAAGCGTTAAGCGAACGTAGCTAGATTCTGTCGGCTATATTGGTCACACAGCGCATGCTTTGTCCAAAACGAAATAAGCGCTGCTTGATTTACAAAGACTTTATTAAATGATTGATTGATTGATTGATTGATTGATTGATTGATTGATTGATTGATTGATTGATAAATTTATTTCAATACACGGTAAAAAATCCTTCAGCATAATGTATATCAGAAGTATAAAATATCTAAATCAGCTAAACTAACGAATAATCAATACAGTATTACAAGAATAAAAACCTATAATATCACTAAAGCTACTTTTTAAGGATGCTGTGTCTCATTCAAAGCTGTAATGTTGTAGTTTACCTTTTAGTTGGGAGTTCAGGAGAAAGGTTGCTCCACAACATAGCATCCCTGTAGGAAAAACTTCTCTTTAAATAATTGATGCGGGGCTGTGGAAGGGCCAATTTATTCTCAGAATTTCCTCAGTTGATACAAAGTCGTATCATTTCGAGATACGAATCGAGATTGTAGACATTCAGGGATCAACCCATGTAAAGTTTGAACATCATCAAAATGGTGGCTACTAGCCTTTGATGATTAAGTTTTCGTCAGACTTTTTTGTCTACATCATGAATTGTTGTCGACATTTTCTCGAGCCTCTGTACTTTGAGACGAAATTCTACATTTTTGGCATTACCATTATCATGTGGAATAAAACGCTAAGTTCGTTCTGAATGCTGTCCGTCGTTTGAGCAATTTTTTCCTTAAAAAAAATGCTCTTCATTGATAATGAAACGCTTTCATTGTTTCAGAGTCTTCAAAGGAAACTAATCACGGCAGACAGTTTTGCCGCGCTCCCTGGAGCTATTTGCGCCATCAGTCACACGCAAAAGAGAATATTGTTCTAGGCGTATAATAAGATCTTTATTCAACACGCAAACAAAAGCTAACAAAAAGAACTTGGCCAATATCCGGATAGCGTGACCTCACGCGCTTGATCAATGAACGCCTATTTATAGACGGTCCCTCGCAAAATGCCAACGGGAGCTAATTCTGTAAACTGCAATTTGCTTTCATGATCAGTCACAGACTCTTATCTTTGAGTAAATTTTAATACTTGCTATTATCAGGCGCTAGGAAAAGAGTTCAAAAAGAAACTAAGGTGATTCGTGGAAGGTATAGTAAGAGAACAGTTCCTAATAAGAGCTTAACTGGGCAAAGAGGTGTAATCTGATTGGCTAAACAGGGACCATTGAACGATCGATAGATGGCGCAGATCGGTCAGTGGGTTATGCTAAAAACAATTCGAGTGCTCGTTCTCCGTTGCCACCCACATCGATAGTTGACACAGGACTTCGCTAGTCAACTACAATCAGTCGATTGAAACCTCTAGTTCGTTGTGTAATTATCATGTTGCCAGGGAACTGATGCGTTCTCTGAAGCTCGCAAAGTCTTTGTTTTCTGAAGGATGCCTGAAGGGGCCACTTGTCAGTTTGTTCCATTGTTTTTCCGCAATGTTGCTTGGAATGATTTTGTCACATATTGGGCTGTCTGTTAAGTGCCAGCGTCGGATCTGTGTTTGTAGTCCATTTTCGTCGTCCATCGTTTCTACAATTTTCACCTACAGCCGATCAAGGCAGGACATTTTGCTCAATTGAGGTTGTTTTTTTAAGAGAATTTACCAGAAAAAAAATTTTTTTTCCTTAGTTAGCTAGTGTAGAATTTTTACGAGATTCCACTGTAATCTGCTGTTCAGTCAACTTTTCCTGTTCGCAGCGCGAGCTGATTGCGACCTTGTTATTCAGTTACCAATCAGTGAAGTATGTTAGTGAATGTCAGTTTTCTGTTGCTATTTGTATATCTAATTATTCTGATGTAGAGCATGGCTACGGGGGCGGATCCAGGATTTTTCTTAGGAGGAGGTGCACCACTAAGGAATGGCGTAACTGACTGGTGCGGTAAACAAATTTTAAAAGCGAATACGAGGCTTCAACGCAGGGGGGAGGTGCGCATTTCCTGCACCCTCCCCCTAGATCAGCCCCCGGGCTATTTTATAGTACGCTCAAGCTCGGGAAACTGATTTGTCAAATCGAAAACCAAAACGATTTTTGGATCGCTTGCCATTTCCAGATATACATAGAATACTCTCAAACGTTTAATCTCTATTGAGGATCTGTGAAAATTTCAGACTCCCGGGCAGGAAAAACATTTGCAAACGGACACAACAAGGAACGCAACAACTTGGCCAATATCCAGCCATCTTGACCACAAACTTGGTCAACAACAAAATGCCAACTCGAGCCAGTTCTGTGAACCGTTTGCAGAATTGGTGCTGACCGCAATTTCTTGAATTTTCTCTCTTTTACTTGATTACTAGGCAGCCGTTCTATTTTACCGCTGCACATGTGCATAGACTATATAATATATACAATTCACTGAGACGTGAAGAAAAGACTCGAGCGTGTCCAAAAAGATCAGCAGACTGCCTGTCTAAGTTTTATTCAGATCGAATATACAAAGGAGTCACGCATCAGTTTGTTCCGTGGCTTGAAATTTACTCTCCTAGATATTTCGTTTTCTAGAAGAGTTAGCGTTTGTCCATCGTATCTAGTGCAATATTTACCTCCAGTTCATAAAGGTACAGTCTGTTGCTCAATTAATGTCTTGTAAAGGCAAATTAGCAGAAAGTTTGACTTTCGTTTTAGGTAATGTGATAATTTTTCCTGTTTACAGCACGGGCTTCTTGCCCGCTTTTGATCGATTCTGTCGACGTTCTAACACCAATCAGTCAGTTGAGGTATGTTACTGAATAGGTTCTCTATTTTTGTATCTAATTCTTTAATCAAGTTTCAGTAGTGAAAATAAGTTTAAAAACCACTTTCAAACAGCGTAATCATCTAGAAATCTTATGTTAGGGCAGAGTTCGCTTTCCATTGCCAAGATTAAACATTGCGACTTCGCCAGTTTGTACCGTTTGTTTTGAAGAAAATCACAATTTGAAATCTTAACGCTGGCAAACGAGAACTAAGCAAAATTTTGGCTCAACAAGATAGACTGATCGACATGAGGAAAGCTTTCTATCGATTTTGAAGGCATTTTCGCTTTCGTCGTCGTTTTCGCTTACCGATGCACTTTCAGTTTCATAACATAATCTTTGAGTTAATTACGTGGACATAACAAGCACTGCCTTGTCGCAGAGCTTGGCATTAGGCTCGGCACTCTTTTATATTCAACCAAAAGATATATTCTCTTGATTCAACTTTATACGCATTTCGCAGCTGTCAGGGTAAGAATGCGTATTTTGTTGACCATTGAGGGTGAACAAGAGATTGTATGCTTATTCATGCGCAGGAAGTAAACACAGTGTTTTATTTAGAGCCTTTTAGGAAGCTTAAACCCGCGCGGATTTTACGTAAAGTTTAACTGCTTGGCATTGCTTAATACCGGCAACATTTTCCTTGCAAAATGTCGCGCGACAATGTTTCCTTTAAAAGAACTGGAAGTTGAAAGCGTTGCTCCGTGTGCCACCCTTTAGCGAGTTGAAGCAACTTCTTAGGCGAATTAAAATTGACGTTAACCTGATTTATTATATGGCCACCTCCGTGAGTTAAGAAGATGAGCTAAATCCTTAGCTTCGACTGAGGTGTGATCTGCTACCCGAGCTGACAAGATGGCGCTATCTTGTCCGCTAGCGATTACGCGCGGTATCCCGCTGTTTCTTTATCCCATATAATAAATCCTTTATCGACCAAGCTTGTCAAGATGGTGGGGATATTGTTTGTTCGAGCGTTCAAGCGGTCATGATGGCTGGATATTGGCCTCTTTCTTGTCAAAAGGTTCGACGATGATCTAGATCGGGGTCCCTTGAACATGTTGCTGTACACGGAAAAAGGGTGGTAAAACGCGCAACATGTTTCAACTTGCCATGCAACATTGATGCATAAATATTTGCCTTAAAATAAAGGCAAAAAGGTTACGTCATTCCCAAGCGTAACAGTCACAACAGGATATCGGCGCATAGATTGCCGGACAGCTGTAGTACTTTTGTTAAAACAGATTGTTTATTGAAATCTCGAAAAATAATCAAAAGTGCAGTTTCCCAAGAGGGTCCCACTGGGGTTAACCGTCAACTGTCAATGGCCAAAAAATTAACCATCAACCGCCAAAAACGTAATATTTTTACATTTTTACCGTCAACCGTCAAATGTAAAAGCTAGCCAATATTAGCCGTCGAAATAATTAAGAACTCAACGTTTGACTTAAATGGGTTAAGGGCCCATTAACTGATCTTTTCGAGCCGTTGCTAAGGAAAATTTATTCTCATATAACCTCATCATTTTTAGTTAGTTCACAGTTATTTCATGTGTTTTAACTTTTTCATGATCAGTAGTACCAGTGATGACGTCATCAGGCCACGCCCTTGGTCATGCGACTAATACTGAAAAATGCAAAGGCTCCCAGGCAAATAACTTTATCGGGACTTTTTTCATTGAGTTAATATTTTAATTGAAATCCTCATTACGCTATGCATAGATTTTGTTTCATTTCTAAAAGGTCAGATTTTGAGAGAATTTCAAAATATTGAAAAACTCGTAATTTTCTGAAAAAAGCGTGATTTCGAAAAAGGAATGCACAGCTGTGTTCCCAACGTTGGATTGAATCGAAATTCGTCGAAAAAGGGTGGATTTAATGTAAAACCACGTTTTCTTTAGCATTTAGGGAAAACGGAAGTGCGCCCGATATCTCTTGGAAGTTACCCTATCAGCGCATGCGCAATTTACACTTCCAGCGCACTTCGGTAAGATCAGACAAAGCCACATGGAGTTAGATTTTCTCTTTCTATTGCTCTTGTTTTTCTGTCTTTCTCTTATTTTGCCTTTGCTTGAAATGTTTTTACTTTGCATTTTGTGAAACACAAGAGAAACATCTTAAATGTAAGCGAATTTGCAAGTTCTTGAGTTGTTTTTATTTTCCGCGCTCGGGCTGACGTAAGTAACCGGAAGTGAAATTTCAACTCCTTAGCAACGCGCGCGAGCGCGCGCATGAATTAGTTAATGGCCCTTAAGTTATGCTGTTTATAAGTGATCGTTTTAATATATCCAAGAACTGCCTTTATGTGCGAGTCCTTTAACTCAGTCTGGTCTCGGGTGCAGGCGATTGATATGTTCAGCGGTAACAAAGGGGAAGTGATCACGCTTATTAGACACATATTTGAAGACCAAAATCTAATTTTTAATGCACAAATTAAAGAACTAGTTCGGATTATTCAAATATGGGCAAAACAGTATCCGTTTAATTAAAAGAAATACAGCCAACCGTCAAACCAACGTAACCGTCAGCCGTCAAAGGTATACCCCCATTGAGACCCTCAGAGTACAAAGTCTACAGCAAAGTGGACGTTACTCGGTTTGACGAAATGGCCTCAATAAAACTACACTGTACAAACTTCATTTCGAATTCTTCGAAATCCTCGAAAATTTGGTCACATTTCCAGGCTTCCAGCCTTCATATAAGGTGGATGATGTGTCTGTGAAAAGATTTGACTGCTGACTTCAATCAATGCATTGCCGAGATCCGGTACCTCTCTTATCGCAGCGGCAAACCCCAAAATATCAACGCCACTTCCGGTTTTGGTGTCCTCGAAGTTTGTAAGAGTTGAGTCGCGCGAATTCCTGTAGATTTTTCTGTAACCAATAGGGTTTTGTGAGAGTACAGGGTTAGCTTACTGCTTACCCCCTAACCTGGAGGAGCAGGGTTTTATTTTGTCAGGGTTGTCTTTTCCTTAGCCACTGTGATCCCGTCATTTGAAGGCGACGGATACTTGCCTTTCACCATTCTTCCCCAGCTGTAGCTTGTAGGAAAGTGCATTACCAGGGTAACAACGAGGATGTGCAACAGCCGACATGGTGGCAGGGCCTGTTTGAGAGGGAGGGCTTTTGTCGGTATTTTGAGGGTGTACCTGATGGCTAAATAGCACCCAATCGAGACTCAATTCCACCCTTCAACCCCGCATTTTTATTTATCATTTAAGAGACCCAAAGTAACATTGAGGGTCCTATTTTCAGGCTTTGACAGCTACTCCAGCAGGTCCTTGATCACTGCTGATATAAGGAAGGATGGCTTTGCAGCCGTTTCAAGACGAGCAGTTGAACTATTTCAAGTTTGCTTCCATTGTACTAAATGAATTTCCCAAGGCATTACGTCATACTTTCAGATCCATGTGGGACAACACCTTTGGACATCTCCCTGGTTTCCAACCATGGGATGACTCTATTGCGGTAAGAAATCTGTTTCTCACTACAGAGGGTGGCAAAACCAAAGTTTCAACAAACCTTTCATATGAAGAATGGGATTGTACAGCCTTGTTCCAGGCCACTATTTACGCACGGTCCTTCGCTTTGCCCGACAGTAAAGGTCATCACAGGACACTCAGTGATCTGTACGTGAAGCCCCATAACTTAGCTCATGGAACATTCCATGCATCTGTGTTGAGCCCGGGTGGAAACAGGGCAGAAACATTTGCACTTGCAATTGACCAACTTCGACTGCTAAGAAATTTGCTTTGTCACTCAACCAGTTCTGAGATTGTCAAAGCAACATTTGATCAATATGTGCAACTCTCTAAAGATGCATTCAAAGCTCTAGGAATCAAAGTAGATCGCATTGATGTCATTGGTGGTTTGACCGAGTCGGACTTTCCCACAAAAGAAGTTCGCAAATTGGAGCAGGCTATGAAACAGGAGACCCAGGCATATATCAAGTTTCTAGAGGGCGTGGGCTCAGATATCGACGAGTTAAAGGGGAACATGGAGAACACAGCAAAAAAAGAAGACATCGCTAGGTTGGAACTTAAGATCAATGATCTGAAAGAAGTTCAAACTCAAGACAAGCCAGGTAACGTATTTTATTTTATCTTTGTAGAGTAACGGTTTTAATATATTGTTTCAAAAATTACTGAATACACTACTGGCAAACGAAATTTAAAACTGTTTCGCAAGGAAACCGAGACGATCCACTACCGAAGAACACTCGCAATCGTATCACTGATTTTAATTCGATCTGACATTGAAATGTACAATATATTCTACTTAACGAAATCAATTGGTAATTAACGAAACAATGAAAACGAGCGAAGCGGGAATAACTGATATAAACGTTTCAAAAATCATTATGCCACGCGGTCAATGGCCGTCAATACCGTACCATGCACGTAATATCCTAAAGCTCATAAAATCCATATAAAACTATCACTGACAAATCTGAAATGATTGACTATTACAAACAGTGATAATGAACTTACTTCTATGGCGTGTTTTCTTGGCTTTCCTTGATCGCGATAACCATAAAACAGTGTAGCATGTAAGCAGTAAATCACAAGGAACGTGTCCAAAGCAGATCTCGGGTAAACTAAACTACTTATTTAAAGTCGAGCTGAGCGTATTATTTTATGCTTTCTTTTGGGCGTGCATGAGGCCACCGCAAGTTTCCTAATTTTGAACTCTTTGCATAGTTCAATAGACCTTTTTTCCACTGGGCGGTTTTTGCCCCATTTCAGACCATGTGATGGTCAGATAGTACTGTGCATAAGAAAAGATCATTTTTAGATAGACAAAAGAACAATTCTCTAGAGAATATCACGTGGTCTGTAATGGGAAAACAGAGGCGCCCAAGCGAAAAAGGTCTATTACTATGTTAGTTCCACGTTAACAACAACTACTTTTAATTATCTAGTATTATGCCATGGATTGCTTGACTTTTTATTTTAATTGATTGAGCCTTTGTTGAGCCACAGTATTCCAAGGCCTACCAGTCGAGTACGCTTCGGTTATCATACATGCAGAAAGTAATTATTTGTAATTTTATGATTATTATTGTTTAAATCTGTCTTTTAAAGATGCGAAGCAATCACTGCCCAAATCATGTCTTCCTCCAATGGTTCCACACTTCACTGGCCGCCAGAGGGAGTGTGAAGAAATCACTGGTCACATGACTTCTGGGTCAAACCGAATCGTGTCGATCTGGGGTTCACCAGGATTCGGAAAAACGTCGGTTGCAATCGCCGTTGGACACCATCTCGACTCACAGGGATTACCCGTCTACTTCCTCTCCTTGCGAGGACTTCAGTCAAAAGATGATCTGACATCAAAGCTTCTTAGCTTTTTTAGACGACCTGCCACAAATGACCAACAACAACAACAGCGTCTTTCACTTGATGATGAGCTTTTCCAACTTTTTAACGAGATTTCAGATCCTTTTGTACTAATTCTTGATAATGCTGACGACTTACTGGAAAGTGAAATATTGAAAGTCAAAGAAGATTTCACATATTTCCTCGAAGAAATTCTCAGACGAACCGCGAAAGTGACATTGGTGATAACCACGAGGGAATCGTTAGAATTTATGAATGTTCAATTCCAAGGCCACCAGGCAGTACGAATTTGTCCATTAGATGAATTTTCCTCTCAAACCCTTGTTCACGAATTACTCCCAAATGCCACCGCTTCTGACTGCACACGAATTCAGCAAATCTGCGGTCATGTACCTTTGGCCATGAAGTTATTGTGTTCCTCTATTTCTGAAGATGATGTTGACAACCAAAGTCAAGTTCTAGCTGACTTCACGAGGTGTTTAGAAAGTAGTGACATCGTGGGGATGTTGGACAATCCAGATTATCCAAGCCATCTAAGACTAAAACTCCTATTTGACTCTTCATTTCAGAGACTCTCTGCTCAACAGAAAGAAGCTCTTGTGTCCTTGAGTGTTCTTCCAGAGAGTTTCGATGTAAAGATTGCTGCAGCTGTTCTAGGTATGTCTCAAAATGTTGCGGCGAAAAACATCCTCCAAACCCTTCGGAGGAGATCTTTTCTCGATTCAGGTTCCAAATCTGGATTATTTACGATACATAAACTACTTCAGTCTTTTGCAAGAGAAAGGGGAGAACATGAAATGAAAGGAACGATTCTTGATGCCAAATCTCGCCTGTGTACGTTTTACGTCTCCAGATTCGAGGAGCTTAATGAGCAGTTTTTGACAGGAGATTCCATGTCTGCATTTGTTGAGTTCTATGAACATGAACAAAGTTTCCTTACAAGTCTTATAGAGGGCTGTTACGATTCCAAGACTTCTGACAACGTTTTTCGAGCTCTGGTAAAAGCAGAGCTATTTCTAGACAGCCTATATTGGTGCGAGGGCGAAAACATAGACAAAATTTACGATTCAGCAATTGAAGCAGCCAGGAAGGATGGGAACAACGTGTTCTACAGGCAGTTACTTGTTTCCTTGGCTTTTACTGAAGTACCTTTGGGTTCTTACGGAAGGACGATGCAGCTGCTTTCGGAAGGGAAGTATGAGCCGTCGTGTCCTTCACTGCCGGTTAATGATAGAGGAAAACACCTGTGTTACAGCGGCATATATCAATTGGTTACTGGAAAAACAGAGGACGGAGTTCAAATCTTAGAAGAGGCTCTTTCCTCAATGGACGGAACACCCGAGCAGAAGATTCTAAGAATTATTATGTTTCAGATACTTGCTATTTATTATCGATTCATAAAGAACCCCTCAAGAATGTCAATGTTCTACAGCAAAGCGCTCGAGGAATGCAGAGTAGTGGGAGACAAAAAACTTCTTATAATTCCTGCAATGAAAGATAGAGAAAGTGAAAATGGAGAAGAAGAAATGATCGAAAGAAACCATGAAAAAGTAATAAATAGCCCATTAACATTAGAAGTTCTCTGTCTCGTGAGCCAAGCAATAAAACATTTACCTGATCCTGACACCAAACAGTGTGTAAGCAATGTCGTGCTAAATATAACAAAAGAGTTCGAAAACCCAGTCCTCCAGAGTTCACTTGGTTTATTTAATTTCCAGCGCAATGTTAATAGAGTACTTGAGGAAGTGTCCAGCAAACATGAACACGCAGAGAAACTGTCCACGGAAAGGATCCTGTATCATGAAAAGGCAATTGAACAATGCAAGAGTAGCAAAGACAATTCGCTAATCCACGAACCCAACTCCGCGACTCTGGCACTTCATCAAGAAGCACTAGCAAAGAGCTATGCTGACCACGGGGAAACACAACATAAACTAGGCGACTTTTCCTCAGCTCTTCAGTCTAAACAGCGTTCACTTAATATCAGGCTTGAACGTTTTGGAGAAGAACACTCAAGAACAGCTGACAGTTACCATTCACTCGGAATCACACAAAATGAACTAGGCGACTTTTCCTCAGGTCTTCAATCTGCACAGCGTGCACTGGATATCAGGCGCAAACTCTTTGGAGAACAACACTCAAGCACAGCTGACAGTTACCATTCACTCGGGATCACACAACTTACCCTAGGCGACTTTTCCTCAGCTCTTGAGTCTGCACAGCGTGCACTGGATATCAGGCGCAAACTCTTTGGAGAAGAACACTCAAGCACAGCTCACAGTTGCCATTCACTCGGGGTCACACAACATAACCTAGGCGACTATTCCTCAGCTCTTCAGTCTGCACAGCGTGCACTGGATATCAGGCGCAAACTCTTTGGAGAACAACACTCAAGCACAGCTGACAGTTACCATTCACTCGGGGTCACACAACTTACCCTAGGCGACTTTTCCTCAGCTCTTGAGTCTGCACAGCGTGCACTGGATATCAGGCGCAAACTCTTTGGAGAACAACACTCAAGCACAGCTGACAGTTACCATTCACTCGGGGTCACACAACATGAACTAGGCGACTATTCCTCAGCTCTTCAGTCTGCACAGCGTGCACTGGATATCAGGCGCAAACTCTTTGGAGAAGAACATTCAAGCACAGCTGACAGTTATCATTCACTCGGGATCACACAACATGAACTAGGCGACTTTTCCTCAGCTCTTCAGTCTAAACAGCGTGCACTGGATATCAGACGCAAACTCTTTGGAGAAGAACACTCAAGCACAGCTGACAGTTACCATTCACTCGGGGTCACACAACATGAACTACGCGACTTTTCCTCAGCTCTTCAGTCTAAACAGCGTGCACTGGGTATCAGGCGCAAACTCTTTGGAGAAGAACACTCAAGCACAGCTGACAGTTACCATTCACTCGAGGTCACACAACATAACCTAGGCGACTTTTCCTCAGCTCTTCAGTCTGCACAGCGTGCACTGGATATCAGGCGCAAACTCTTTGGAGAGGAACACTCAAGCACAGCTGACAGTTATCATTCACTCGGGATCACACAACATGAACTAGGCGACTTTTCCTCAGCTCTTCAGTCTAAACAGCGTGCACTGGATATCAGACGCAAACTCTTTGGAGAAGAACACTCAAGCACAGCTGACAGTTACCATTCACTCGGGGTCACACAACATGAACTACGCGACTTTTCCTCAGCTCTTCAGTCTAAACAGCGTGCACTGGGTATCAGGCGCAAACTCTTTGGAGAAGAACACTCAAGCACAGCTGACAGTTACCATTCACTCGAGGTCACACAACATAACCTAGGCGACTTTTCCTCAGCTCTTCAGTCTGCACAGCGTGCACTGGATATCAGGCGCAAACTCTTTGGAGAGGAACACTCAAGCACAGCTGACAGTTATCATTCACTCGGGATCACACAACATGAACTAGGCGACTTTTCCTCAGCTCTTCAGTCTAAACAGCGTGCACTGGATATCAGACGCAAACTCTTTGGAGAAGAACACTCAAGCACAGCTGGCAGTTACCATTCACTCGGGGTCACACAACATGAACTACGCGACTTTTCCTCAGCTCTTCAGTCTGCAGAGCGTGCACTGGATATCAGGCGCAAACTCTTTGGAGAAGAACACTCAAGCACAGCTGACAGTTACGATTCACTCGAGGTCATACAACATAACCTAGGCGACTTTTCCTCAGCTCTTCGGTCTGCACAGCGTGCACTGGATATCAGGCGAAAACTCCGTGGATAAGAACACTCAAGCACAGCTGAGAGTTACCACTCACTCGAGGTTACACAACTTAAACTAGGCGACTTTTTCTCACCTCTTCAGTCTGCACAGCGTGCACTGGATATCAGGCGAAAACTCCGTGGATAAGAACACTCAAGCACAGCTGACAGTTACCACTCACTCGAGGTCACACAACTTAAACTAGGCGACTTTTTCTCACCTCTTCAGTCTGCACAGCGTTAACTGGATATCAGGCGCAAACGCTTTCTAGAAAAACACTCAAGCACAGCTAACAGTTACCATTCACTGGGGGTCACACAACATGAACTAGGCGACTTTTCCTCAGCTGTTCAATCTGCAGAGCGTGCACTGGATATCAGGCGCAAACTCTTTGGAGAAGAACACTCAAGCACAGCTGACAGTTACCATTCACTCGGGGTCACATAACATAACGTAGACGACTTTTCCTCAGCTCTTCTGTCTGCACAGCGTGCATGGGATATCAGGCGCAAAACTCCTTGGATAAGAACACTCAAGCACAGCTGACAGTTACCATTCACTCGGGGTCACACAACATAAACTAGGCGACTTTTCCTCAGCTCTTCAGTCTAAACAGCGTCCACTGGATATCAGGCGCAAACTCTTTGCAGAAGATCACCCAAATCTAACTGACAGTTACCATTCACTGCGGGTAGCACAACATAAACTAGGCGACTTTTTCTCAGCTCTTCAGTCTGCATAGCGTGCACTGGATATCAGGCGTAACCTTTTTGGAGACGAACACTCAGGAACAGCTCACAGTTACCATTCACTCGAGATCACACAACATGAACTACGCGACTTTTCCTCAGCTCTTCAGTCTGCACAGCGTGCACTGGATATCAGGCGCAAACTCTTTGGAGAACAACACTCAAGCACAGCTGAGAGTTACCATTTACTCGGGGTCACACAACTTGAACTAGGCGACTTTTCTTCAGCTCTTCAGTCTGCACAGTGTAGACTGGATATCAGGCGCAAACTCTTTCGAGAACAACGCTCAAGCACAACTGACAGTTACCATTTACTCGGGGTCACACAACGTGAACTAGGCGACTTTTCTTCAGCTCTTCAGTCTGCACAGTGTGCACTGGATATCAGGCGCAAACTCTTTCGAGAACAACGCTCAAGTACAACTGACAGTTACCATTTACTCGGGGTCACACAACGTGAACTAGGTGACTTTTCCTCAGCTCTTCAGTCTGCACAGCGTGCACTGGATATCAGACGTAAACACTTTGGAGAAGAACACTCAAGCACAGCTGACAGTTACCATTTACTCGGGGTCACACAAAGTGAATTAGGCGACTTTTCCTCAGCTCTTCAGTCTGCACAGCGTGCACTGGATATCAGACGTAAACACTTTGGAGAAGAACACTCAAGCACAGCTGACAGTTACCATTCACTCGGGGTCACCCAACATGAACTAGGCGACTTTTCCTCAGCTCTTCGGTCTGCACACCGTGCACTGGATATCAGGCGTAAACTGTTTGGAGAAGAACATTCAAGCACAGCTCACAGTTACCATTCTCTCGGGGTCACACAACATGAACTAGGCGACTTTTCCTCAGCTCTTCAGTCTAAACAGCGTGCACTGGATATCAGGCGCAAACTCTTTGGAGAACAACACTCAAGCACAGCTGACAGTTACCACATACTCGGGGTCACACAACGTGAACTAGGCGACTTTTCCTCAGCTCTTCAGTCTGCACAGCGTCCACTGGATATCAGGCGCAAACTCTTTGGAGAACAACGCTCAAGCACAGCTGACAGTTACCATTTACTCGGGGTCACATAACGTGAACTAGGCGACTTTTCCTCAGTTCTTTAGTCTGCACAGCCTGCACTGGATATCAGGCGTAAACTGTTTGGAGAAGAACACTCAAGCACAGCTGACAGTTACCATTTACTCGGGGTCACACAAAGTGAATTAGACGACTTTTCCTCAGCTCTTCATTCTGCACAGCGTGTACTGGATATTAGGCGAAAACTCTTTGGAGAAGAACACTCAAGCACAGCTGACAGTTACCATTTACTCGGGGTCACACAAAGTGAATTAGGCGACTTTTCCTCAGCTCTTCATTCTGCACACCGTGCACTGGATATCAGGCGTAAACTGTTTGGAGAAGAACACTCAAGCACAGCTGACAGTTACCATTCACTCGGGGTCACCCAACATGAACTAGGCGACTTTTCCTCAGCTCTTCGGTCTGCACACCGTGCACTGGATATCAGGCGCAAACTGTTTGGAGAAGAACACTCAAGCACAGCTGACAGTTACCATTCACTCGGGGTCACACAACATAAACTAGGCGACTTTTCCTCAGCTCTTCAGTCTGCACAGCCTGCACTGGATATCAGGCGCAAACTCTTTGGAGAAGAACACTCAGGCACAGCGGACAGTTACCATTTACTCGGGGTCACACAACATGAACTAGGCGACTTTTTCTAAGCTCTTCATTCTGCACAGGGTGTACTGGTTATCAGGGGCAAACTCTTTGGGGATGAACACTCAAGCACAGCTGACAGTTACCATTCACTCGGGATCACACAACATGAACTAGGCGACTTTTCCTCGGCTCTTCAGTCTGCACACCGTGCACTGGATATCAGGCGTAAACTGTTTGGAGAAGAACACTCAAGCACAGCTGACAGTTACTATTCAGTCGGGGTCACACAAGATAAACTAGGCGACTTTTCGTCAGCTCTTCAGTCTGCACAGCGCGCACTGGATATTAGGCGTAAACTCTTTGGAGAAGAACACTCAAGCACAGCTCACAGTTACCATTCACTCGGGGTCACACAACATGAACTAGGCGACTTTTCCTCGGCTCTTGAGTCTGCACAGCGTGCACCGGATATCAGGCGTAAACTATTTGGAAAAGAACACTCAAGCAAAGCTGACAGTTACCATTCACGCGGGGTAGGACAACATGAACTAGGCGACTTTTCCTCAGCTCTTCAGTCTGCACAGCGTGCACTGGACATCAGGCGTAAACTGTTTGGAAAAATCCACTCAATCACAGCTGACAGTTACTATTCACTCGGGGTAGCACAAAATGAACTAGGGGACTTTTCCTCAGCTCTTCGGTCTGCACAGCGTGCACTGGATATCAGGCGCAAACTGTTCGGAGAAGAACACTCATGCACATTTGACAGTTACCATTTACTCTGAGACACAACATGAACTGGGCGAATTCTCCTTAGCTCTTCAGTCTAAACAGCGTGTTCTTGATATCGGACTTAAACTGTTTGGAGAAGAACACCCGAGTGTAGCTGAAAGTTATTCTGA